>NW_021171315.1:0-1376 GCF_002162155.2 Triticum dicoccoides
GAGGTTGCTAGGCGTATTGATTTCACACATCACAATTCATTTGTCGGTATTCCGGCTGCAACAACACGGAACCGAGGAATGAAAAAGGATGGCGAGAAGTATCACTATGTCAAGAATTCACAAAAGGTGGTGCAATTCTCATGAAATTCCTGTCATAAAGAAGGTAATACTTCAGGGTAGAGCAGACCAGAAGCTGGATTGTAACTTGATCTGCGGAACACAACTACTTTGACCCAATCCTAGATATGGATGAGGTACTGGAGTTTGTTTCTCCTAGTCATTCTGCGATAGAATGGCTTGACGGACCACAAGAGTAATAGGCATCGATAAACGAACGCACGCATACTCTTGACTATCAATTGATAGACGAAGGTCAGAAACAACTAAGATGGGACAACTCAAAGGAACATATAACTTTCTGAGTTGTGGATGCATAAATTAGTATGTCGAACCGAGTTCAACATAATTCTTCCGGATAACCCATGCAGAAAGGTAGAACTGGCAAAGCCACAATATATAATGGAGAACTCATCAAGAGTAATCCTGTTGTGATATTTCAGTTCAACGAGGAACTTCTGCCATAAGTAGTTCATGGTATTTGGAAGAAGGATATACCACGGACCTCGAGGACTATCGCAAAGGTTACTAATATACTAAAGGAACTAGCAACACTACCAACATGATGTAAGTAGGGTGAATATCAGGTTTAAGAACCCAGGAATAGAATACCTACTAACTAAATGGCATCACAGGATGCTTTCGAGAATGATGGCCAAAATCATCACACTGGAAACACAAATCATGGCTAAATTACTAGATGATCCCCTAGGACACCTAGGGTCATAATAATATCTCCAACATATTTGTCGAGGCAACAGAGTACCTCAACTCACCGATTAGTGTGGTTAATCTGGCCCAAAGGAACATTGAAACCAGAGGGAAAGGATTTTGCAAATGCATCAGACTATTTAGAAACCTGGAATGACTCGGACAGCATAACGGCTGTAAATGCTCAGAAAAGATTTGAGACATTCACAAAAATGGTGGCATAACCACTCAGAAGCACAATATCAAGGTTTCGAGATCAACAATTAACATACGGAAGTAGTAGGAACTGAACTGAGACTTAAACCCAACAATCTTATAAGTCTACGGATTAGTAACACGTGATCCTGATAGAAAGAAAAGATAGCCTAGTTCTTAATCCCCGCAGGAAAGATAAGATGACTCAGATCAGAAGGCATAAGGTATAAGGAGTAAAAAGAGCCTTACGTTCCATCCCACAATCAATTCCCTTATATAACTAAAGAATTTCTAGACTCAACTTCGACCAGTTTGGCTTGGTAATCCTACAGGCAGTCAAGCTCTGATACCAA
>NW_021171316.1:0-1891 GCF_002162155.2 Triticum dicoccoides
AGGGACATATATGATGATCCTTGAGATATTCGCGATGTTTGACACCACAAAAGTAGAAATCAAGAAGGAGCATCAATTGTTGATGGTTGGTGAAACCACTAGTTTCAAGAAGGGCAAGGGCAAGAAGGGATACTTCATGAAATGGCAATTCAGCTGCTGCTCTAGTGAAGAAACCCAAGGTTGAACCCAAACCCAAGACTAAGTGCTTCTGTAATAAGGGGAACAGCCACTGGAGCAGAATTACCCTAGATACTTGGTAGATGAGAAGGCTGGCAAGGTCGATAGAAGTATATTGGATATACATTGTGTTGATGTGTACTTTACTAGTACTCCTAGTAGCACCAGGGTATTAGATACCGGTTCGGTTGCTAAGTGTTAGTAACTCGAAATAAAAGCTACGGAATAAACGGAGACTAGCTAAAGGTGAGCTGACGATATGTGTTGGAAGTGTTTCCAATGTTGATATGATCAAATATCGTACGCTCCCTCTACCATCGAGATTGGTATTAAAACCTAAATAATTGTTATTTGGTGTTTGCGTTGAGCATAGACATGACTGGATTATGTCTATCGCAATACGGTTATTCATTTAAGGAGAATAATGGTTACTCTGTTTATTTGAATAATACCTTCAATGGTCTTGCACCTAAAATGAATGGTTCATTGAATCTCGATCGTAGTGATACACATGTTCATGCCAAAAGATATAAGATAGTAATGATAGTACCACCTACTTGTGGCACTGCCACGTAAGTCATATTGGTATAAAACGCATGAAGAAGCTCCATGTTGATGGATCTTTGGGCTCACTCGTTTTTGAAAAGTTTGAGACATGCGAACCATGTCTATTGGTGTATATGCATGAAGAAACTCCATGCAAATGGACCGTTTGAACTCACTTGATCTTGAATCACTTGAGACATGCAAATCATACCACATGGGCAAGATGACTGAAATCCTCGGTTTCAGTAAAATGGAACTAGAAAGCAACTTGTTGGAAGAAATACATTTTGATGTGTGCAATCCAATGAGTGCTGAGGCATGTAGTGGATATCGTTATGTTCTTACTTCACAGATGATTTGAGTAGATGTTGAGTATATTTACTTGATGAATCACGAGTCTGAATTATTGAAAGGTTCAAGTAATTTCAGGGTGAAGTTGAAAGATCATCGTGACAAGAGGATAAAATATCTATGATATGATCATAGAGATGAATATCTGAATTACGAGTTTGGCACAGAATTAAGACATTGTGGAAATTGTTTCACAACTAATACAGCCTGGAACACCATAGTGTGATGGTGTGTCCGAACATCAATGAATTGCTGCTGCTCGCAGGGGTGGCGTGAGTGCTAGTCCTCCTGGATGTGTTGCCACCTGTACCACCAGAACCAGGAGCGTTGTCATCATCATCGTCATCGCTGCTGTCGCTGCCTCCATTGGATCCTCCTTTATCATCACCATAATCATCCTTGTCTTCTTCCCTCTCACTGCCATCAGCTGCTGCGCCTTTGTCTTCTCCCCTCTCACTGCCATCAACTGCTGCCCCTTTGTCCCCGTCCCCCTCTCTGGCCTCACCTTCTTCTTCCTCCTCCTCTGCATCACTATCTTCTTCCTTGTTCTCCTCCTCTCCTTTGTCCTCTTCTTGTTTGTCCTCCTCCTCCTCCTCCTCCTCCTCCTCCTCTTCCTCCTCATCCTCCTCCTCCTCTGCATCTTCTTCATTGTCATCCTCATCCTTGTCCTCCTCCTCTGATTCATCCGCATCTGTCTCCTCATCGTCGTCAGCATCTATCGCTGCTCCCATTTCCTCATCTTCTTCTGAATCATCCTCAACAAATTCTTCTTCTTCTTGTATAGTTGACCGCCATCTCTTTCTTTTTGGAGCACGGC
>NW_021171317.1:0-1250 GCF_002162155.2 Triticum dicoccoides
GGGCGAGAAAGAGATGGGTTTTGGCGAAAACTGCTAAGTCTAGTATATATAGCAAGAGCATTGGTCCCGGTTGGTGGCTCCAACCGGGACTAATGACCCCTTTAGTCCCGGTTTGTGCCACCAACCGGGACCAAAGGCCTCTTTTCAGCAGCCCAAAGGGCGGGAAACGAAGACCTTTGTTCCCGGTTGGTGGCTCCAACCGGGACAAAAGATGAGCATTCGTCCTGGTTGGTCCAACCAACTGGGACCAAAGAGTGGCATTGGTACCGGTTGGTGCCATGAACCGGTACCAATGGACCCGTGTAACTACTTTTTTATTTTCTGCAGCTATTTTTTGTTGATTCTTCCTGCAGCTGTTTTTTTAGTCCCAACTCGCCAAGCGAGAGGCACTCGCAGTTGTTTATAAGCCCTGAGTGCAGAGACGATGACAAAGAGGCTCAATGCTCCTGCACGTTGGTTAGCTTCAAGCCTTAAGAAATACGGTACACTGCATAGAGGTATGTGCAGTGCAGTGGACACTATTCCAAAAGGCTTGAAGCAAATTAACGAGCATTGCACCTCTTTTTTATTTTTAATGACTTATTACAACTCAGAAATAAAAAGACAAAAATAAATGTAGCAGAAAAGAAAAAAACTATATAAAAACCACTCAGAAATAAATAGAAGAAAAAATAATTTTGATTAACTTTACTAAAAAAATAGCATAGATCAGATCTGTTCTGACCGTTGCAGCCGACGATGGTGGTCATCTCTTCTGTCAGAGGTGGTCGGCCTGAGGCTGGGTGTTCGGATCTCGGGATCCGTCATCTGGCACCAGCTGCGAGTCGGGAGACGAAGTTGTCGGTGAAAACCGAGCTGACGGCGGGCGATGGCGGCGTTCCATGTCGTTATCATGATGAAGGCATCGTCGTGTGACTACCGTTGACCCACTCGTATTGCTCCGGGGGAAACCCTAGGATCTGGTGTTCCAGACCGGACGATGGCGGCACTGCGGTGTTGTTTCTCTCTTGGGAGCATTATTTTGTGGAGCAGCGCTGGAAGTCAGAGGAAGGAGGTGGAGCGGCTTCGTCTTGCACGGAGCTTCGGTGGAGCTGTCAAGTCATGCCTGGCCGACAGGTGCTATGCTTGGTCATGCCTGGTCGGAGGTGCTACGCACGACAGATCCACCAAGGGCTTCAAGCTGTGTCGGCTGGTGGTACTTGGCAGCATGGCGCTGAGGTGTATCAGTGGCGACCGTGACGTGTTCAGCT
>NW_021171318.1:0-1422 GCF_002162155.2 Triticum dicoccoides
ATTTTCATGTTGATCGTATCTTCCATACGACTCGTGTTCGACCTTTCGGTCTCCGTGTTCCGAGGCCATGTCTGCACATGCTAGGCTCGTCAAGTTAACCCTAAGTGTTTTCGCTGTGTAAAACTGTCTTACACCCGTTGTATGTGAACGTAAGAATCCATCACACCCGATCATCACGTGGTGCTTAGAAACGACGAACTGTAGCAACGGTGCACAGTTAGGGGAGAACACTTCTTGAAATTTTTATAAGGGATCATCTTATTTACTACCGTCGTTCTAAGTAAACAAGATGCATAATACATAATAAACATCACATGCAATTATATAGTTGTGACATGATATGGCCAATATCATATAGCTCCATTGATCTTCATCTTCGGGGCTCCATGATCATCTTGTCACCGGCTTGACACCATGATCTCCATCATCATGATCTCCATCATCGTGTCTTCATGAAGTTGTCACGCCAACGACTACTTCTACTTCTATGACTAACGTTTAGCAATAAAGTAAAGTAGTTTACATGACGTTATTCAATGACACGCAGGTCATACAAAAAATAATGACAACTCCTATGGCTCCTGCCGGTTGTCATACTCATCGACATGCAAGTCGTGAATCCTATTACAAAGGACATGATCTCATACATCACAATTCATTATTCATCACAACTTCTGGCCATATCACATCACATGATCAATCGCTGCAAAAACAAGTTAGACGTCCTCTAATTGTTGTTGCATCTTTTACGTGGCTGCAATTGGGTTCTAGCAAGAACGTTTTCTTACCTACGAATCACCACAACGTGATTTTGTCAACTTCTATTTACCCTTCATAAGGGCCCTGTTCATCGATTCCGCTCCAACTAAGGTGGGAGAGACAGACACCCGCCAACCACCTTATGCAACTAGTGCATGTCAGTCGGTGGAACCGGTCTCACGTAAGTGTACGTGTAAGGTTGGTCTGGGCCGCTTCATCCCACAATACCATTGAGCAAGAAAAGACTAGTAGAGGCAAGTAAGATGACAAAATCCACGCCCACAACAAAGTTGTGTTCTACTCGTGCAAAGAGAACTACGTATAGACCTAGCTCATGATGCCACTGTTGGGGAACGTTGCAGAAAATTAAAATTTTTCCTACGGTTTCACCAAGATCCATCTATGAGTTCATCTAAGCAACGAGTCTAGGGAGAGAGTTTGCATCTACATACCACTTGTAGATCGCGTGCGGAAGCTTGCAAGGTGATGATGTAGTCGTACTCGACGTGATCCAAATCACCGATGACCAGCGCCGAACGGACGGCACCTCCGCGTTCAACACACGTACGGGACGGGAGACGTCTCCTTCTTCTTGATCCAGCAAGGGGGAAGGAGAGGTTGATGAAGATCCAGCAGCACGACGGCGTGGTGGTGGATGCAGGG
>NW_021171319.1:0-1660 GCF_002162155.2 Triticum dicoccoides
TCCCGAAGCGATTTGCACGATTGGTGAAATCCGAGGTGCGTTTACGTGTTGGTCATCAACACTCACAATTGTTGCCGATTCGGGTCCGTTTCGTGGACTATTACTCACCGTTTTCGGGTCCTAGAGCGATTTCCATGATAGACAATCCCCAGGATGCGTTTAGGCGTTTGTCGTCAACACTCACAGTTTTGCCTATTCTGACACGTTTTGTAGACTATTACTTACCGTTTTGGGGGCCCAAAGCGATTTGCATAGTTGTTGAACCCCAAGGTGCGCTTACGTGTCGGTCATCAACACTCACGGTTTTTGTCGATTCTAACCTGTTTCGTGCACTATTACTCACGGTTTTGGGGTCCCAAAGCGATTTCCATGGTAGTTGAACCCCAAGGTGCGCTTACATGTCGGTCATCAACAACCGCTGTTTTGGTCGATTCTGGACTGTTTCAAGGACAATTGTTGAACCCCGGGGTGCGTTTACGTGTCGGTCATCGATACTCACGGTTTTTGTCATGTCTGACCCGTTTCGTGGACTATTACTCACCATTTTAGGGTCCCAAAGCGATTTCCATGGTTGTCGAACCCCAAGATGTGCTTATGTATCGGTCATCAACACTCATAATTTTGGCTAATTCTGGTCCGTTTCGTGGACTACTACTCATGATTCTGGCCCGTTATGGGGCCCCGGAGCGATTTTCACGATTGACGATCCCCAGGGTGTGTTTGCATGTCCGGCGTCAATACTCATAGTTTTGGCGAATTCTGACCGTTTCATGGACTATTACTCACTGTTTTTGGGTCACGGAGTGATTTGCATAGTTGTTGAATCCCAAGGCAATTTTGGCCGATTCTAGCCCGTTTCGTGGACTATTACTCACCATTTTGGGGTCCCGAAGCGATTTGCACGATTGGTGAAATCCGAGGTGCGTTTACGTGTTGGTCATCAACACTCACAATTGTTGCCGATTCTGGTCCGTTTCGTGGACTATTACTCACCGTTTTCGGGTCCTAGAGCGATTTCCATGATAGACAATCCCCGGGATGCGTTTAGGCGTTTGTCGTCAACACTCACATTTTTGCCTATTCTGACACGTTTTGTAGACTATTACTTACCGTTTTGGGGGCCCAAAGCGATTTGCATAGTTGTTGAACCCCAAGGTGCGCTTACGTGTCGGTCATCAACACTCGCAGTTTTGGCCGATTCTGGCCCGTTTCACGGACTTTTACTCACCGCTTTGGGGTCCCAGAAGTGATTTTCATGGTTGTTGAACCCCAATATGTGCTTATGTGTTGGTCGTCGAGACTCGCAGTTTGGGCCGATTCTAGCCCATTTCTTGGACTGTTACTCAGTTTTGGGGTTCCGAAGTGATTTCCACGATTGACGAACCCCGGGTTGCGTTTATGTGTCGGTCATCAACACTCACAATTTTGGCCAATTCTGGTCCGTTTTGTGGACTATTACTTTTCGGGGACCCGGAGCGATTTTCACAATTGACGATCCCAGGGTGCGTTTGCATGTCCATCGTCAACACTCATAGTTTTGGCCAATTCTGACCCGTTTCGTGGACTATTACTAACCGTTTTGGGGTCCCGAAGCGATTTGCATAGTTGTTGAACTCCAAGGTGCGCTGACGTTTCGGTTATCAACACTCGCGGTTTTTGT
>NW_021171320.1:0-1283 GCF_002162155.2 Triticum dicoccoides
GGTGATGAAGATGACTACGAAGTCGTCCATGGGGGCCGGGCAAGAAATGAGGAAGGGCAGCAAGACAACCACCGCG
Organism: Triticum dicoccoides; assembly: GCF_002162155.2. Taxonomy (NCBI): domain Eukaryota; kingdom Viridiplantae; phylum Streptophyta; class Magnoliopsida; order Poales; family Poaceae; genus Triticum; species Triticum dicoccoides. Next base: position 77 of record NW_021171320.1, read on the forward strand.
GCTCGGGGGGGGGGGGCGAGAAGACGAAGAATCCCCAGGAGATGATCACGACGGTGATGCTGTACACAGTCATCATGTAGAAGATGCAGGACATGATGATGATGCCGGCGGAGCAGACGACGCTGGACCATCGATGGGCTGGGTGCAGGACCCTCATATTCAAGAGCTGCTTCTCAAGCAGACGGATAACGCAAGAGGTGCCGCCCGAGAGAAAGCCAAGATGGATCAACTTGAGTTAGACGCGGTTACTCCATTGTATGAAGGATGCAGGCCCGAGGATACCCGCCTGAAAGTAACGCTCATGGCTCTGGAGATGAAGGTAAAACACAAAATGACCGACGCATGCTTCGACGAGAACATGTCATTCTGGCACGAACGTCTTCCCAAGGGGAACAAGTGCCCGACCAGTTTGGAGGAGGCAAAGAAAATCGTGTGTCCTCTGGATTTACCGCACGTGAAATACCATGTGTGCATGAACAATTGCATCATTTATCGGGACGAGCACGCGGAGTCTACCATATGTCCGATGTGCGGTGTCACTCGATACAAGAAGAGGAAGAAAGCTCCTCGAAAAGTGGTGTGGTACTTTCCGATCACTCCTCGTCTGCAGCGGTATTTCGTGGATCCTAAGGTAGCAAAGCTCCTGCGTTGGCACGCGGATAGGGAGGAGAAGAAGCGAGAAGATGACGCAAATGATCCGGAGATAGATAAAAAAAGACAAGATGCTGAGTCACCCTAAGGATGCGAGCCAGTGGCAAGCGTTGAACTTCGAATACCCAGAATTTGGGAACGATCCAAGGAACATCGTGCTGGGCGCGAGCACCAATGGAGTCAATCCGTTTGGCAGCCAGAGAAGCACACATAGCACCTGGCCTGTGTTTGTGTGGATGTACAACCTTCCCCCCTGGTTGTGCATGAAGAGGAAGTACATTCACATGAGTATGCTAATTGAAGGGCCGAAACAACCAGGGAACGACATCAATCTGTATCTGGGGCTGCTGAAAGAGGAGCTTGACACGCTGTGGAAAACGCCAGCCAATACGTGGGACGCCGCAGAGAAAGAATATTTCCCTATGAGAGCCGCACTGCTCACGACGGTGCACGACTATCTTGGTTACGGATATCTTGCGGGGCAGGTAGTCCACGGATTTTCTGGATGCGTAAGGTGCATGGATGACACAACGTATCGCCAGCTAGATAGAGATCC
>NW_021171321.1:0-1170 GCF_002162155.2 Triticum dicoccoides
CCTATGCAAGCATGTTCCTTATTACTTGGTAGACCATGGCAATTTGATAAAAATTCTGTACACCATGGTAGAAACAATCACTATACTCTTGTTCATAAGGATAAAAATATTACTTTGCTTCCTATGACTCCTGATTCCATTTTGAAAGATGATATTAATAGAGCTAATAAAGCAAAACAGGAGAAGAATAAGAGTGAAAATCATATTGTGGCAAAAGAATTTGAGCAACAAATGAAGCCTAATAATAAACCATCTAGTGTTGCTTCTGAAATTAAATTGAAAAGTGCATGTTTATTTGCCACCAAATCTGATATTGATGAGCTAGATTTCAGCAAATCTGTTTGCTATGCTTTTGTGTGCAAAGAGGCATTATTTTCATTCGAGGACGTGCCTTCCTCTTTGCCTCCTGCTGTCACTAACATTTTCCAGGAGTTCGCTGACGTCTTTCCACAAGATGTGCCACCGGGATTACCGCCTATTCGAGGGATTGAGCATCAGATTGACTTAATTCCCGGTGCTTCACTGCCAAACCGTGCACCATACCGTACCAATCCAGAGGAGACGAAGGAGATTATGCATCAAGTACAAGAGCTTCTCGACAAAGGTTATATACATGAATCCCTTAGTCCTTGTGTTGTTCCTATTATTCTAGTGCCGAAAAAGGATGGTACATCACGTATGTGTGTTGATTGTAGAGGCATTAATAATATTACTATTCGTTATCGTCATCCTATTCCTAGGCTCGATGATATGCTTGATGAATTGAGTGGCTCTACAATATTCTCCAAAGTTGATTTGCGTAGTGGATACCATCAAATTCGTATGAAATTGGGAGATGAATGGAAAACAGCATTCAAAACTAAGTTTGGATTATATGAGTGGTTAGTCATGCCTTTTGGGTTAACTAATGCACCTAGTACTTTCATGAGATTAATGAACGAAGTTTTACGTGCTTTCATTGGACGATTTGTGGTAGTTTACTTTGATGACATATTGATTTATAGCAGATCTTTGGAAGAACATTTGGAACATTTACGTGCTGTTTTTATTGCTCTACGTGATGCACGTTTGTTTGGTAACCTTGGGAAGTGCACCTTTTGCACCGACCGAGTATCTTTTCTTGGCTATGTTGTTACTCCATAGGGAATTGAAGTTGATAAAGCCAAGATT
>NW_021171322.1:0-1804 GCF_002162155.2 Triticum dicoccoides
TAAGTGGGGAGGCTACAACCTCAAATAGCATGGGATCAAATTTATATCGCGCGCTCTAAGGGGTGCCCCCCTCTCGGTCCCAACCGGAAACACCCATGCCCCCGGACCAGGTGGCCTTCCTACCGGATGCAGCCGGTATCTTCCACCATGGCCTCTCTGTATGGTGTGTGCCAAGAAAGGGGTTGACAACTTACTGGACCGTACCCTACCTACGGCAGGGACAAGTGGTAGTACGAAACAAGTATGGGGGTTACTGGAACAAGACACGATCTACAGTCGACTCAGGAGGTTTAAGTATTCCCTACACGATTAGCATAACAAGTTATACTTCAACCAACAGACAGAATCACCACTCGACATACCTCATCATGCCATACCAGACACAACCGTCTCTACGGAGGACTAGAGACTAGCCTGTGTCTACCCAAGACAGAGGCTTTCCCGGTTTCCTTCCGGTATGCATGAAAGGCATATGATGATGATCACTATCCCAAACATATCAAACTTCACTAGCACGAAATCATCAATATGCACTCATGAGTTTGAACATATCATCACATAAAATAACGGGTTCTCCGTGTCAAGGTGGTATTGTAACCGTGTCAGACAACACACATAAAATTATGCCAGGGTTCAGAAATGCTTGCCTTCAAGTTGGGTAGAGGCAGGGTGCATCCTAAAACTTTTGAAAGTTTTTCTTCTTCTCCAAAAATCCTATTTTGAAAATATTCAAATTAACACATAGTTTCAAAACAGTGCAAAAAAAGTTGTCTAAATTTTTTTCAAATAAATCTTAAAATAAACTAGACTAAATTTGAGAGAGGTAGGAAAAAGAATCAACTCATTTGGAGTTTTATTATAAAAGATATAGCCAGTCAAAGTTTTGGTCAAATTCTGTTTTTAATAAAAACCAGAAAAAGAAAAGGTTTCGGGGAGAATACGTTTTCGAAGCAGAGGAGGCGTACTTTGGGTCATTTGCACTTTCACTTAGAACACATGGGTCGGCTCGGGGTCATTGACAGTGGGTCCAGGGGCCCACTGGTCAGGTTTGACCGGTCGTCCCCCGCCTCCTTCCTCCTCTGGCCGAACAGGGGCGGGGCTCCGGCGATTGTCGCCGGCGATGGGTGGCTCCTCGCGGGTAGGGATGGATCCAACGGACCAGGGCGGTCCTCCCGGTGGTCGACTGGCTGGCTGGAAGGGAGGGAGTCGCCGACGGCGAGCTTCGCGGCGGAGATGGCTTCGGGAGGGATTGGGGGTCTGGGCTATGGTGGCTCTCGGTCGGGGCTGAGGTGATGGGAGGCTCCGCATGATCACATGGAGTCGGGTGGTGGTGCTGGATGGACGGGAGGGGCTTTGGTTGCGACGAAATAGACTGGGACTTGGCGGCGGCTGAAACAGCTGGAGTCGGGGAAGACGGCTTTCGTCTCCTCGACTGCTGGCCATGGTAGCTCTAGGGGGATAGCTTGAGGTTGCTTGAGGACTCGGTTGAGCTCGGGGGCCCTTATATAGGCAGTTGAGGTCGGTTCGCGGCGGCCGTGGATAGGATCGTCGGCGACCGCCGTCCTGTAGCTTGCAGGGCATCGTGGCGGCGACGGGCGCTTGCGGACAAGCTAGCACTGCTCCAAGAGCGAGCTGGCGGGCGCGGGAGGCTCGGGCGGCGCCGTCCAGGGCCGGGGCCTGCTGGGGTTGGCCGCTAGTGGCCACAGCCGACCTAACGGTGGCGCTGTGGAGCTCCAGGGGCGGCTCTGCGGCGAGGGAGGGGGCAGGTGCATCGGCTGGAAGCGGGAGAGGACCAGAACAGGCG
>NW_021171323.1:0-987 GCF_002162155.2 Triticum dicoccoides
AAAAGAACTTCAAGAAGGACGGCAAGGAGGTTGCCGCACCCGGCAAGCAAGCTGCCGGGAAGAAGCCAAAGAATGGACCCAAGCCCGAGACTGAGTGCTTTTATTGCAAGGGAAGCGGTCACTGGAAGCGGAACTGCCCTAAGTACTTAGCGGATAAGAAGGCCGGCAAAACAAAAGGTATATGTGATATACATGTAATTGATGTGTACCTTACTAGTGCCCGTAGTGGCTCCTGGGTATTTGATACCGGTGCAGTTGCTCACATTTGTAACTCAAAGCAGGGGCTGCAGAATAAGCGGAAACTGGCAAAGGACGAGGTGACGATGCGCGTCGGGAATGGTTCCAAGGTCAATGTGATCGCCGTCGGCACGCTGCCTCTGCATCTCCCTTCGGGATTAGTTTTAAACCTTAATGATTGTTATTTAGTGCCAGCTTTGAGCATGAACATTGTATCGGGATCTCGTTTAATTCGAGATGGCTACTCTTTTAAATCTGAGAATAATGGTTGTTCCATTTTTATGAGAGATATGTTTTATGGTCATGCTCCTATGGTGAATGGTTTATTCTTTATGAATCTCGAACGTGATGCTACACATGTTCATAATGTGAGTACCAAAAGAAGTAAGGTTGATAATGATAGTCCCACATACTTGTGACACTGCCGCCTTGGTCACATAGGTGTCAAACGCATGAAGAAGCTCCATGCTGATGGACTTTTAGAGTCTCTTGATTATGAATCATTTGACACGTGCGAACCATGCCTTATGGGTAAAATGACCAAGACTCCGTTCTCAGGAACAATGGAGCGAGCAACCGACTTATTGGAAATCATACATACTGATGTGTGCGGTCCGATGAGTGTTGAGGCTCGCGGTGGCTATCGTTATGTTCTCACCCTCACTGATGATTTAAGTAGGTATGGGTATATCTACTTAATGAAACACAAGTCTGAAACCTTTGAAAAGTTCAAGGAATTTCAGAGTGAGG
>NW_021171324.1:0-1139 GCF_002162155.2 Triticum dicoccoides
TGTCCCTGTAAGTCTGTGCCACTTTGGGTTTACGACTAGTCATGTCAGCCCGGGCTCTTTATCATATGGATGCTAGCGACGCTATCATATACGTGAGCCAAAAGGCGCAAACGGTCCCGGGGCAAAGGTAAGGCGACACCCGTGAGGATACCGTGCGTGAGGCCGCAAAGTGATATGAGGTGTTACCGGCTAGATCGATGTGACATCGAGTCGGGGTCCTGACAGCGTTGGCATCAGAGCCGGACTGCCTGTAGGTTCTCCAAGCCAAACTGGTCGATGTTGAGTCTAGAAATTCTTTAGTTATATGTAGGGGAATTGTTTGTGGGTTGGAACGTAAGGCTCTTTTTACTCCTTTATCTTATGACATTCTGATCTGAGTCAGTCCATTCTTCTACCGGGGGTTAAGGAATTAGGATCTATTCTCTCTATCAGGATCACGTGTTACTAATCACTAGTACCTTATAAGTTTGATGGATACAAGCCTAGTTCAGTTCTACTACCATATTATGTTGCTAGAATGGATTCAGAACTTTGATATGATGATGTTGAGTGTGTATGAAATCCTTTGTCAAATGTCTCAAAATCCTTCTTGAGCATTTACAGCTGTTATCTGCCGAAAATTCGCTAGAATTCTAATGCCCTTGCATTATGATTGTGCTTTCAGATGGCCACTCGCAACCTCAATCAAGTGGTTCGCCTGACTCGATGCCTAGATGTACCCGGCCGTACTGCCAAGTTGGTCAGGGTAATGACTGAGGCTGGATACCGCTGGTATCCTGAGTACACGGTCGAAGAGCAATTCCGAGACTTTAATCAAAGCCAGTATCTCTGCACTGTCAGGATATTTCCATCTTATCCTGGATCCACCGAGCCTCTTCACTGCTCTTATGGACTCGGGGTTACCATTGAGATGGCTGTGCAGGACGCCGCCTACTCTATGATGACCATTATGCGAGTCAGATCTGGTCTATTTCGGGACTCTGATTTCCGGTATATGCCAGGATCACTTCCGGGAGCACAAGGGTATCTCCAGGCTATTTATGCTGACCCCACTCAGGAGGATTCACGGACTCGCACCACTGCTGAGATGCTCGAGGATAAGGACCGTGAAAATCGGGCCTTGAGGTTAGAGCTCTTCA
>NW_021171325.1:0-1234 GCF_002162155.2 Triticum dicoccoides
GCTGGGTCATGGATGCCTGTCCCTGTAAGTCTGTGCCACTTTGGGTTTACGACTAGTCATGTCAGCCCGGGCTCCTTATCATATGGATGCTAGCGACACTATCATATACGTGAGCCAAAAGGCGCAAACGGTCCCGGGAAAAGGTAAGGCGACACCCGTGGGGATACCGTGCGTGAGGCCGCAAAGTGATATGAGGTGTTACCGGCTAGATCGATGTGACATCGAGTCGGGGTCCTGACAGCGTTGGCATCAGAGCCGGACTGCCTGTAGGTTCTCCAAGCCAAACTGGTCGATGTTGAGTCTAGAAATTCTTTAGTTATATGTAGGGGAATTGTTTGTGGGTTGGAACGTAAGGCTCTTTTACTCCTTTATCTTATGACATTCTGATCTGAGTCAGTCCATTCTTCCACCGGGGGTTAAGGAATTAGGATCTGTTCTCTCTATCAGGATCACGTGTTACTAATCAGTAGTACCTTATAGGTTTGATGGATACAAGCCTAGTTCAATCCTATTACCACATTATGTTGCTAGGATGGATTCAGAACTTGATATGATGATGTTGAGTGTGTACGAAATCTTTTGTCAAATGTCTCAAAATCCTTCTTGAGCATTTACAGCTGTTATGCTGCCGAAATTTTGCTAGAAATTCTAATGCCTTTGCATTATGATTGTGCTTTCAGATGGCCACTCGCGACCTCAATCAAGTGGTTCGCCTGACTCGATGCCTAGATGTACCCGGCCATACTGCCAAGTTGGTCAGGGTAATGACTGAGGCTGGATACCGCTGGTATCCTGAGTACACGGTCGAAGAGCAATTTCGGGACTTCAATCAAAGCCAGTATCTCTGCACTGTCAGGATATTTCCATCTTATCCTGGATCCACCGAGCCCCTTCACTGCTCCTATGGACTCGGGGTTACTATTGAGATGGCTGTGCAGGATGCCGCCTACTCTATGATGACCATCATGCGAGTCAGGTCTGGTCTATTTCGGGACTCTGATTTCCGGTATATGCCAGGATCACTTCCGGGAGCACAAGGGTATCTCCAGGCTATCTATGCTGACCCCACCCAGGAGGATTCACGGACTCGCACCACTGCTGAGATGCTCGAGGATAAGGACCGTGAAAATCGGGCCTTGAGGCTAGAGCTCTTCAATACCCGTGCTGACCACTGGGCCACATTGACTCGGTTCGCACCGGCGGTGCAAGCTGGATATTCAGATATGCGCGATCT
>NW_021171326.1:0-1131 GCF_002162155.2 Triticum dicoccoides
GTGCTGTTCCTATTATTCTAGTGCCGAAAAAGGATGGTACATCACGTATGTGTGTTGATTGTAGAGGCATTAATAATATTACTATTCGTTATCGTCATCCTATTCCTAGGCTAGATGATATGCTTGATGAATTGAGTGGCTCTACAATATTCTCCAAAGTTGATTTGCGTAGTGGATACCATCAAATTCGTATGAAATTGGGAGATGAATGGAAAACAGCATTTAAAACTAAGTTTGGATTATATGAGTGGTTAGTCATGCCTTTTGGGTTAACTAATGCGCCTAGTACTTTCATGAGACTAATGAACGAAGTTTTACGTGCTTTCATTGGACGATTTGTGGTAGTCTATTTTGATGATATACTGATTTATAGCAGATCTTTGGAAGAACATTTGGAACATTTACATGCTGTTTTTATTGCTCTACGTGATGCACGTTTGTTTGGTAACCTTGGGAAGTAAACCTTTTGCACCGACCGAGTATCTTTTCTTGGCTATGTTGTTACTCCACAGGGAATTGAAGTTGACAAAGCCAAGATTGAAGCTATTGAGAGTTGGCCGCAGCCCAAAACGGTCACACAAGTGAGGAGTTTTCTTGGCCTCGCTGGATTCTATAGGCGTTTTGTGAGAGATTTCAGCACCATTGCTGCACCTCTCACCGAGCTTACAAAGAAGGATGTGCCTTTTGTTTGGGGTACCGCACAGGAAGAAGCCTTCACGGTATTGAAAGATAAGTTGACACATGCTCCTTTACTCCAACTTCCTGGTTTTAATAAGACTTTTGAGCTTGAATGTGATGCTAGTGGAATTGGATTAGGAGGTGTGTTATTACAAGATGGCAAACCTGTTGCATACTTTTCTGAAAAATTGAGTGGGCCTAGTCTGAATTATTCTACTTATGATAAAGAATTATATGCTCTTGTTCGGACTTTAGAAACATGGCAACATTATTTATGGCCCAAAGAATTTGTTATACATTCTGATCATGAATCTTTGAAACATATTAAAAGTCAAGCTAAACTGAATCGTAGACATGCTAAATGGGTTGAATTCATTGAGACTTTCCCTTATGTCATTAAACACAAGAAGGGAAAAGAAAATGTTATTGCTGATGCATTGTCTCGTCGCTATA
>NW_021171327.1:0-1561 GCF_002162155.2 Triticum dicoccoides
TAACGAGATTGAACAAGGTATTGGATACCGACGATCGAATCTCGGGCAAGTAACATACCGATAGACAAAGGGAATTGAATACGGGATTGATTAAGTCCTTGACATCGTGGTTCATCCGATGAGATCATCGTGGAACATGTGGGAGCCATCATGGGTATCCAGATCCCGCTGTTGGTTATTGACCGGAGAACGTCTCGGTCATGTCTACATGTCTCCCGAACCCGTAGGGTCTACACACTTAAGGTTCGATGACGCTAGGGTTATAAAGGAAGTTTGTATGTGGTTACCGAATGTTGTTCGGAGTCCCGGATGAGATCCCGGACGTCACGAGGAGTTCCGGAATGGTCCGGAGGTAAAGATTTATATATGGGAAGTCCTATTTTGGCCACCGGAAAATGTTCGGGATTTTTCGGTATTGTACCGGGAAGGTTCTAGAAGGTTCCGGAGTGGGGCCCACCTGCATGGGGCGACCCACATGGACGTGGGTAGTGGGGGCAAGGCCCCACACCCCTGGTCAAGGCGCACCAAGATCCCCCCTTAGAAGGAATAAGATCATATCCCGAAGGGATAAGATCAAGATCCCTAAAAAGGGGGGATAACAATCGGTGGGGAAGGAAATAATGAGATTTCTTTCCTCCCACCTTGGCCAACGCCCCAATGGACTTGGAGGGCAAGAAACCAGCCCCTCCGCCCCTATATATAGTGGGGAGGCGCATGGGAGCCACAGACGAAGTTCTGGTGCAGCCCTCCCCCTCTCACAAGTACTCCTCTCCCGCGGTGCTTGGCGAAGCCCTGCAGGATTTCCACGCTCCTCCACCACCACCACGCCGTTGTGCTGCTGTTGGATGGAGTCTTCCTCAACCTCTCCCTCTCTCCTTGCTGGATCAAGGCGTGGGAGACGTCACCGGGCTGTATGTGTGTTGAACGCGGAGGTGCCGTCTGTTCGGCACTAGGATCATCGGTGATTTGAATCACGACGAGTACGACTCCATCAACCCCGTTCACTTGAACGCTTCCGCTTAGCGATCTACAAGGGTATGTAGATGCACTCTCTTTCTACTCATTGCTGGTCTCTCCATAGATAGATCTTGGTGACACGTAGGAAAATTTTGAATTTCTGCTACGTTCCCCAACAGTGGCATCATGAGCTAGGTCTATTGCGTAGATTCTTTGCACGAGTAGAACACAAAGTAGTTATGGGCGTTGATGTTGTTCAATATGCTTACCGTTACTAGTCCAATCTTGTTTCGACGGTATTGTGGGATGAAGCGGCCCGGACCGACCTTACACGTACTCTTACGTGAGACAGGTTCCACCGATTGACATGCACTTGGTGCATAAGGTGGCTAGCGGGTGCCAGTCTCTCCCACTTTAGTCGGAACGGATTCGATGAAAAGGGTCCTTATGAAGGGTAAATAGCAATTGGCATATCACGTTGTGGTCTTGCGTAGGTAAGAAACGTTCTTGCTAGAAACCCATAGCAGCCACGTAAAACATGCAACAACAATTAGAGGACGTCTAACTTGTTTTTGCAGGGTATGCTATGTGATGTGATATGGCC
>NW_021171328.1:0-936 GCF_002162155.2 Triticum dicoccoides
ACATGACCTTGAGTCGGATGATGGAGATTGCTACCAAGTACGCCAACGGCGAAGAAGAAGACCGACTCCGAAGCGGCAAGCACAAGCCGAGTCAGTCGGAAAAAGGAAACACCAGTCGGAAACAGAAGCGGAAGGCTGAACCGGCAGCTCCTGGAGAGGCTCTGGCCGTGACTCAAGGAAAGTTTAAGGGGAAACCAAAAGGATCCTGGAACCCCAAGAAGGTAAAGGATAAAGAAGGGAACGACGTGATGGATATGCCGTGTCATATTCACACGAAGAAAGATGAAGAGGGGAATATCATTTACCCAAAGCACACCACTCGCCAATGTCGACTCCTGATCCAGCAGTTTCAGGGAAAACAGTCTAAGGACAAGGAGAAGGAGCCGGACAAGGCCGAAGACAAAGAGGACAATGAGGGAGGATATCCGCATATCAACTCCACTCTGATGATCTTCGCAGATGTGGAAAGCAGAAGTCGACTGAAAGTGATTAACCGAGAGGTTAACATGGTTGCCCGGCAAAGGCAAATTATCTGAAGTGGTCTCAAACACCCATCACATTCGACCAATCTGATCACCCGACTCATATTGCCACCCCTGGGAGGCAAGCTTTGGTGGTCGATCCAGTTGTCGAAGGCACTCGACTGACAAAGGTGCTGATGGACGGTGGAAGTGGGCTGAATCTGTTATATGCAGACACGTTGAAAGGTATGGGCATTCCGATGTCCCGACTGAGCACTAGTAACATGAGCTTCCATGGAGTTATACCAGGGAAGAAGGCCGAGTCACTCGGCCAGATAGCTTTGGACGTAGTGTTTGGCGATTCAAAGCATTTTCGCAAAGAAAAGTTGACGTTTGAGGTCGTGGATTTTCAAAGTGCATATCATGCCATTTTGGGGAGACCAGCCTATGCACGGTTCATGGCTCGACCATGTTA
>NW_021171329.1:0-871 GCF_002162155.2 Triticum dicoccoides
GGCAAACATACGGCGGGCGACGGCGGGCGGCGCCGAGGGCGAGGGCGACGGCGGGCGGCGTCGAGGGCGAGGGCGACGGCGGGCGGCGTCGAGGGCGAGGGCGAGACGGGGCGGCAGACCTTCGGCGCGGTGTTGAATCGGAGAAGACGAGAAGGGGTTCGGGCCCTTGTATTTATAGCCCCCCCCTTTAGTCGCGGTTGGGGAGGCGACCCACGACTAAAGGGTACCTTTAGTCGCGGTTGGGGAGGCGACCCGCGACTAAAGGGTAACCTTTAGTCGCGGTTGGAGAGGAGACTCGCGACTAAATAGCTTTTTTGGCGGGTTTTTGTTCCCGCGCGCAACGACCTTTAGTCGCGGTTGGGCAGGCCAACCGCGACTAAAGGTGTTCTTAAAATACTTTTTCTTTTTCAAAATGTTAGAAATACAAATAATATATCGAAAAATTCAGAAAAATAAAACTAATTCAATTCAATATGTTAAAAACACAAATATTATATCAAAAAATTCAGAAAAATAAAACTAATTCAATTCAAAATTCTGAAAATACAAATAATATATCAAAAAATTAAGAAAAATAAAACTAATTCAATTCAAAATGTTAAAAATACAAATAATATATCAAAAAATTCAGAAAAAAAAACTAATTCAATTCAATATGTTAAAAACACAAATAATATATCAAAAAATTCAGAAAAATAAAACTAATTCAATTCAATATGTTAAAAACACAAATATTATATCAAAAAATTCAGAAAAATAAAACTAATTCAATTCAAAATTCTAAAAATACAAATAATATATCAAAAAATTAAGAAAAATAAAACTAATTCAATTCAAAATGTTAAAAATACAAATAATATATCAAAAAATT
>NW_021171330.1:0-526 GCF_002162155.2 Triticum dicoccoides
CATGAGCGCGCGGCAGGGCTGCAGCAGGGAGGCCGCGCACGGCGAGGATGACTCGGGCGTGGGGGGGCTCGGCGCAGAGGGCGCGCGGGGCACGGTGAGTGCGTGCGGGCGCCGGCGAGGCGCCGGCGTGCCAGAGCGCAGACGGCGCGGTGAGCGAGCGAGGGGGAGAGAGGAGAGGTCGGGGCTCACAAGGGGGAGTAGGGAACGGGGCAGTGTGCTCGACGGAGTTAGGGGAGGTCCGACGAGGAAGATATGGCGAGGCGGCGGCAGTCCGGTGAGGGAGGTCCGGCGGAGAAGCTCCGGGCGGCGGCGACGGGGTCGGGGTTGACGCATCCAGGTCGGGGACGAAGAAGTAGGCTGGCGAGGCTCTGGCGTCGAGGTGGTTGTGCAGCGGCGGGGCCGGGAGGAAGCAGAGGCCGGCCGGGGAGGAGGAGTGGACGGGGCGGCATCGGGCGGCGTCGGCCTCCCCTGGACCCCGATCCAGACCGGGACAGAGGAGGGGGCGTCGTGGGGAGAGGGGTGTGGG
>NW_021171331.1:0-2163 GCF_002162155.2 Triticum dicoccoides
TATGCTATGCTATGTACCGCACCTGATGTGTGCGTTGCCACATGTCTGGCAAGAGGGTACAAAGGTGATCAAGGAGTGGATCACCAGATAGCGGTCAAAATTGTCTTTGGAGTAATAAGGATTTATTTCTCAATTATGGAGGTGATAAAGAGTTCGGCGTAAAGGGTTACGACGATGCAAGCTTTAACACCTATCCGGATGACTCTGAGTAGAAAACCGGACACGTATAGTGGAGCAACCATTTGGAATAGCTTCAAGTGGAGCGTGGAAGCAGCATTTGCAATATGACATAGAGAATTGCGAAGTACATGCGGATCTGAGTACTGCAGACCCGTTGACTAAAACTTCTCTCACAAGGAAAACATGATCAAACCCCAGAACTCATAGAGTCTTAATCACATGGTGATGTGAACTAGTTTAGCAACACTAGTAAACTCTTTGGATGTTGGTCACATGGCGATGTGACCTATCAGTGTTAATCACATAGCGATGTGAACTAGATTATTGACTCTAGTGCAAGTGGGAGACTGTTGGAAATATGCCCTAGAGGCAATAATAAATTGGTTATTATTATTATATTTCCTTGTTCATGATAATCGTTTATTATCCATGCTATAATTGTATTGATAGGAAACTCAGATACATGTGTGGGTACATAAACAACACCATGTCCCTAGTAAGCCTCTAGTTGACTAGCTCGTTGATCAACAGATGGTTACGGTTTCCTGACCATGGACATTGGATGTCGTTGATAACGGGATCACATCATTTGGAGAATGATGTGATGGACAAGACCCAATCCTAAGCCTAGCACAAAGATCGTAGTTCGTATGCTAAAGCTTTTGTAATGTCAAGTATCATTTCCTTAGACCATGAGATTGTGCAACTCCCGGATACCGTAGGAATGCTTTGGGTGTACCAAACGTCACAACGTAACTGGGTGGCTATAAAGGTGCACTACAGGTATCTCCGAAAGTATCTGTTGGGTTGGCACGAATCAAGACTAGGATTTGTCACTCCGTGTGACGGAGAGGTATCTCTGGGCCCACTCGGTAGGACATCATCATAATGTGCACAATGTGACCAAGGGGTTGATCATGGGATGATGTGTTACGGAACGAGTAAAGAGACTTGCCGGTAATGAGATTGAACAAGGTATCGATATACCGACGATCGAATCTCGGGCAAGTACAATACCGCTAGACAAAGGGAATTGTATACGGGATCGATTGAGTCCTTGACATCGTGGTTCATCCGATGAGATCATCGTGGAACATGTGGGAGCCAACATGGGTATCCAGATCCCGCTGTTGGTTATTGACCGGAGAACGTCTCGGTCATGTCTACATGTCTCCCGAACCCGTAGGGTCTACACACTTAAGGTTCGATGACGCTAGGGTTATAAAGGAAGTTTGTATGTGGTTACCGAATGTTGTTCGGAGTCCCAGATGAGATCCCGGACGTCGCGAGGAGTTCCGGAATGGTCCGGAGGTAAAGATTTATATATGGGAAGTCCTGTTTTGGTCACCGAAAAAGTTTCGGGTTTTATCGGTAACGTACCGGGACCACCGGGAGGGTCCCGGGGGTCCACCAAGTGGGGCCACCGGCCCCGGAGGGCTGCATGGGCCAAGTGTGGGAGGGGACCAGCCCTAGGTGGGCTAGTGCGCCCCCCCACAAGGGCCCAAGGCGCCTAGGGTTTGGGGAGGGGGTGCTTCCACCTAACTTGGGGGGCAAGTTTCCCCTCTCTTCCCCTTTGGCCGCCACCCTTAGATGGGATTGGGGCAGCCGCACCCCTTGGGGTGGAAACCCTAGAGGGGTCGCACCCCCCTCCCTCTCCCCTATATATACTTGAGGGTTTTGGTGCTGCCAACACATGAGTTTCTTCTCCTGTTGGCGCAGCCCTACCTCTCTTTCTCCTCATATCTCGCGGTGCTTGGCGAAGCCCTGCTGGACTACCACGCTCCTCCATCACCACCACGCCGTTGTGCTGCTGCTAGATGGAGTCTTCCTCAACCTCTCCCTCTCTCCTTGCTGGATCAAGGCGTGGGAGACGTCACCGGGCTGTACGTGTGTTGAACGCGGAGGTGCTGTCCGTTCGGCACTAGGATCTCCGGTGATTTGGATCACGACGAGTACGACTCCTTCAACCCCGTTCTCTTGAAC
>NW_021171332.1:0-1974 GCF_002162155.2 Triticum dicoccoides
TGTTTTCCATTCATCTCCCAATTTCATACGAATTTGATGGTAGCCACTACGCAAATCAACTTTGGAGAATATTGTAGAGCCACTCAATTCATCAAGCATATCATCTAGCCTAGGAATAGGATGACGATAACGAATAGTAATATTATTAATGCCTCTACAATCAACACACATACGTGATGTACCATCCTTTTTCGGCACTAGAATAATAGGAACAGCACAAGGACTAAGGGATTCGCGTATATAACCTTTGTCGAGAAGCTCTTGTACTTGACGCATAATCTCCTTCGTCTCCTCTGGATTGGTACGGTATGGTGCACGGTTTGGCAGTGAAGCACCGGGAATTAAGTCAATCTGATGCTCAATCCCTCGAATAGGCGGTAATCCCGGTGGCACGTCTTGTGGAAAAACGTCAACGAACTCCTGCAAAATGTTAGTGACAGCAGGAGGCAAGGAGGAAGGCACATCCTCGAATGAAAATAATGCCTCTTTGCACACAAAAGCATAGCAAACAGATTTGCTGAAATCTAGCTCATCAATATCAGATTTGGTGGCAAATAAACATGCACTTTTCAATTTAATTTCAGAAGCAACACTAGATGGTTTATTATTAGGCTTCATTTGTTGCTCAAATTCTTTTGCCACAATCGGATTTTCACTCTTATTCTTCTCCTATTGTGCTTTATTAGCTCTATTAATATCATCTTTCAAAATGGAATCAGGAGTCATAGGAAGCAAAGTAATATTTTTATCCTTATGAACAAGAGTATAGTGATTGTTTCTACCATGGTCTACCAAGTAATAAGGAACATGCTTGCATAGGTACCACATCACAATCAACATAATCAGCATATGTAGAGATACTAAAATGCACACGAACAGTACGTGTTACCTTAACCTTGCCGCTGTTGTTGAACCATTGGATGTAGTAAGGATGTGGATGTGGTCTTGTGGTGAGAGAAAGCTTCTCCACCATCTCCATGCTAGCCAAGTTGTTGCAGCTCCCTCCGTCTATTATGACGCGCACAGAACGTTCCTTCACAACTCCCTTGGTATGGAACAAATTGTGCCTCTGATTTTGCTCAGCTTGTGTGACCTGCACACTCAAAACACGTTGAGCAACTAAACATTCATACCTGTCAGCATCTTCAGGAGCCATGTATTGCGTCTCATGATCAGAATCATCTCCACCATGTTCTTCACGTGTAATAAGAGCCAATGTCTCCTCATCATAGTCACTAGCGGACTCATATCCACCATCCGCGGTAGCAATCATCACACGCGGAGATTTGCATTCCCTCGCATAATGACCTCCTCCCTTACAACGACGACAAATAATATCACTTGTGTGCCCTGTTGATGCCATGGAAGAAGAAGAACGCTGTGCAGGACCCGCAGGTGCGCTCTTGGCAGATAATGGTGGTTGTGCCTGTTTTCTTGTATCACGGCTGGAGGTGGCACCGGATGGAGGTGCTGGTGCAGTTGAAGTAGAAGATGCACGTGGTGTCCATGATGAAGGTCGGCCTGCAGAAAAGTTAGTTCTCCCCAATGCTTGTCGATCTTGCACTTCACGTTCAGCTTTACAAGCAAGATGGAATAAACGAGTGATATTAGTATACTCCTTATAGTCTAGAATGGTCTGAATCTCTCTATTTAATCCACCTAGAAAACGTGCAAGCATAGCTTCATTCTCCTCAACAATACCACATCTAATCATGCCAGTTTGTAATTCCTGATAATATTCTTCTACAGAATTTTTCCCTTGTCTTAAACGCTGCAATTTTTGAAGCAATTCACGTTGATAATATGGTGGAACCCAACGCGTACGCATAGCAGTTTTCAAAGCAGCCCAAGTAGTTGGAATAGGATATAATCTACAATGTTCAGACCACCATACACATGCAAAACTAGTGAAAGCACAAACAGCAGCAGCAACTCGTCTCTCCTCAGGATATTGTAAACATGTAAATCATTGTT
>NW_021171333.1:0-1965 GCF_002162155.2 Triticum dicoccoides
GGTGATGTAAAAAACATCAAAAAAGAGACAAAGCGGTTGTGACGAATGATACATCAAACATGGTTCAGATTCTAGTTGCGTGTGCGATGCTGGGCATATAGTTGATGTAGGATCAAAAGTAGGTCTAGAGGGGGGTGATTAGACTACTTGACCAAATAGAAATCTAGCCTTTTCCCAGTTTTAAGTCTTGGCAGATTTTAACAACTTAGCACAAGTCAAGGAATCAACCTACACCTGCAATTCTAAGAGTATAGCAGCGGAATGTAAATCATTGCGTATAAAGGTAAATGGAGGGGTTTGGAGTGGCAAACGCAATGTAGACACAGAGATTTTTGGCATGGTTTTGATAGGTGGTGCTATCGTAAATCCACGTTGATGGAGACTTCAACCCACGAAGGGTAATAGTTGCGTGAGTCCATGGAGGGCTCTACCCATGGAGGTTCCACAAAGAAGCAACCTTGTCTATCCCACCATGGCCATCCCCCACGAAGGACTTGTCTCACTTGGGTAGATCTTCATGAAGTAGGGAATCTCCTTGCCCTTACAAACTCCTTGGTTCAACTCCACAATCTTGACGGAGGCTCCCAAGTGACACCTAACCAATCTAGGAGACACCACTCTCCAAAAGGTAATAGATGGTGTGTTGATGATGAACTCCTTGCTCTAGTGCTTCAAATGATAGTCTCCCCAACACTCAACTCTCTCTCTCTCTCTCTCAGATTTGGCTATGGTGGAAAGATGATTTGAGTGGAAAACAACTTGGGGAAGGCTAGAGATCAAGATTCTCGTGGTTGGATTGGAATGTCTTGGTATCAACACATGAGTAGGTGGTTCTCTCTCAGAAAATGAATGTTGTAAGTGCAGGCACGTTCTGATGGCTCTCTCGCAGATAGAGAGGAGGGTGGAGGGGTATATATAGCCTCCACACAAAATCTAACCGTTACACACAAAAGTGCCAACTCGGTGAGACCGAATATGTGAACTCGGTGAGACCGATTCAGTCCAAAATGTGAACGTTAGAATTTTCGGTGGGACCGACATGATCAACTCAGTGGGACCGATGCACTAGGGTTAGGGAAAAACTTGATCTCGGTTTGACCAATCACTTCAACTTGGTGAGACCAAGTTCAGTAAGAAGCAAACAGAGAGTTGGTCAGGCAAACTTGGTGGGACCGATCGCTCCTTTCGGTTAGACCGAAACATTACGAAAGGGAAATAGAGAGTTTGCATTGCGATCTCGGTGGGACTGATCGCTCATTTCGGTGAGAACAAAACGTTACTAAGGGAAACAGAGAGTTTGCAATCCCGTCTCAGTGAGACCGAGATCCCTATCGATGAGACCGAACTGATTAGGGTTTGTGGCTATGGCTATGTCAAGTGAACTCGGTGGTGCTGGATGGATCAAATTGGTGGGGCCGAGTTTGACTTTAGGTTTAGGACATATTTGGACATGAGAAAGTGGTTGAGGAATTTGAGCATATCACTAAGCATTTTGAGCAAGTAGACCATTAAGCAACACCTCATCCCCTTTTAATAGTATTGGCTTTCCTATGGACTCAATGTGGCCTTGGATCACTAAAATAGAAATGAAGAGTCTTGAGCTTTTGCCAATATTTGTCCTTAGCATTTTGAGGGGTCCACATCTCTTAGTCCTTGCCATGCCAAATATTTGATAGAGGCGAGGGTCCCGATCTTTCGATGAGATGATGGATATCGCTTTGGTGGAAGTCGACTTTGACGATCCGACTACGAACGTGCGAGGACGTCGCGCCTTAGCAATCGCTAAACCAACTCCGAGAGGTTATTGACCACGCCGGAGCACGATCAACCTAACCACGAGGGTCTGTTTCCTGCGAGCGAACGAAGAACAAGCAAGAAACTAAGATTGCAATCTGGATATTGCGAATATAAGATGAAAGCTTTATTGATCAAGGTGGGGTTCTGTGACGCCTTTGTCTGGTCGTT
>NW_021171334.1:0-1188 GCF_002162155.2 Triticum dicoccoides
GTAATCGTTGCGAAATATTCACTGATCACCAAAGTCTGAAGTACATCTTCACCCAACCGGATTTGAATCTCAGGCAAAGACGTTGGGTCGAGTTGATCACAGATTTCGACTTAGGAATAACCTACACCCCAGGGAAAGCCAACGTCATGGCTGATGCGCTAAGTCGTAAATCTTATTGTAACAATCTGATGTTACAACAAAGTCAACCGCTTCTCCATGAGGAATTTCGGAAGCTTAACCTTCACATTGTTCCTCAAGGATTTCTTTCCACCTTGGTGGCGAAACCTACTCTTACGGATCAAATCATTGCTGCCCAGAAGCGAGATAAGGGAATAGCTAAGATCAAGGAGAACATTGCTAGCGGAGGTGCTAGTTGTTTCTCCACAAATGATCATGGTGTTGTGTACTTTGAGAACCGTCTAGTGGTTCCCAAGAACCAGCATCTACGGCAGTTGATCCTTAAGAAGGCTCATGAATCTCCTCTCACCATTCATCCCGGTAGTACTAAGATGTATCAGGACCTACGCCAGAGGTTCTGGTGGACTAGGATGAAGAGAGAAATTGCTCAGTATGTTGCAAATTGCGACGTCTGTCGTCGTGTTAAAGCAGAGCATCAACGGCCTGCTGGCACCCTTCAACCCTTAGCTATTCCTGAATGGAAATGGGATAAAATCGGTATGGATTTCATTACCGGTTTTCCCAGGACCAAGAGAGGGAATAATGCTATCTTTGTCGTTGTCGATCGTCTTTCCAAAGTACCCATTTCTTACCTGTTCGTGAGAGTATAACCGCTAGTCAATTGGCAGACTTATACATCTCCCGAATAGTGTCCCTCCATGGTGTTCCTTTGGAAATTAACTCGGATCGAGGAAGTCTTTTCACCTCTCGATTTTGGGAAAGTTTCCAAAATGCTATGGGAACCCGTCTCTCCTTTAGCACCGCCTTCCACCCTCAGTCGAGCGGTCAAGTGGAACGCGTCAACCAGATTCTAGAAGACATGCTTCGAGCCTCTGTTATCTCATTCGGAATGGATTGGGAGAAGTGCCTTCCATTTGCCGAATTCGCTTATAACAACAGCTATCAATCTAGCTTGGGTAAAGCCCCTTTTGAAGTTCTCTATGGACGACGGTGTCGAACACCCCTTAACTGGTCAGAGACCGGGGAAAGACAATTCTTTGGCCCGGATAT
>NW_021171335.1:0-1965 GCF_002162155.2 Triticum dicoccoides
GGTGATGTAAAAAACATCAAAAAAGAGACAAAGCGGTTGTGACGAATGATACATCAAACATGGTTCAGATTCTAGTTGCGTGTGCGATGCTGGGCATATAGTTGATGTAGGATCAAAAGTAGGTCTAGAGGGGGGTGATTAGACTACTTGACCAAATAGAAATCTAGCCTTTTCCCAGTTTTAAGTCTTGGCAGATTTTAACAACTTAGCACAAGTCAAGGAATCAACCTACACCTGCAATTCTAAGAGTATAGCAGCGGAATGTAAATCATTGCGTATAAAGGTAAATGGAGGGGTTTGGAGTGGCAAACGCAATGTAGACACAGAGATTTTTGGCATGGTTTTGATAGGTGGTGCTATCGTAAATCCACGTTGATGGAGACTTCAACCCACGAAGGGTAATAGTTGCGTGAGTCCATGGAGGGCTCTACCCATGGAGGTTCCACAAAGAAGCAACCTTGTCTATCCCACCATGGCCATCCCCCACGAAGGACTTGTCTCACTTGGGTAGATCTTCATGAAGTAGGGAATCTCCTTGCCCTTACAAACTCCTTGGTTCAACTCCACAATCTTGACGGAGGCTCCCAAGTGACACCTAACCAATCTAGGAGACACCACTCTCCAAAAGGTAATAGATGGTGTGTTGATGATGAACTCCTTGCTCTAGTGCTTCAAATGATAGTCTCCCCAACACTCAACTCTCTCTCTCTCTCTCTCAGATTTGGCTATGGTGGAAAGATGATTTGAGTGGAAAACAACTTGGGGAAGGCTAGAGATCAAGATTCTCGTGGTTGGATTGGAATGTCTTGGTATCAACACATGAGTAGGTGGTTCTCTCTCAGAAAATGAATGTTGTAAGTGCAGGCACGTTCTGATGGCTCTCTCGCAAATAGAGAGGAGGGTGGAGGGGTATATATAGCCTCCACACAAAATCGAACCGTTACACACAAAAGTGCCAACTCGGTGAGACCGAATATGTGAACTCGGTGAGACCGATTCAGTCCAAAATGTGAACGTTAGAATTTTCGGTGGGACCGACATGATCAACTCAGTGGGACCGATGCACTAGGGTTAGGGAAAAACTTGATCTCGGTTTGACCAATCACTTCAACTTGGTGAGACCAAGTTCAGTAAGAAGCAAACAGAGAGTTGGTCAGGCAAACTTGGTGGGACCGATCGCTCCTTTCGGTTAGACCGAAACATTACGAAAGGGAAATAGAGAGTTTGCATTGCGATCTCGGTGGGACTGATCGCTCATTTCGGTGAGAACAAAACGTTACTAAGGGAAACAGAGAGTTTGCAATCCCGTCTCAGTGAGACCGAGATCCCTATCGATGAGACCGAACTGATTAGGGTTTGTGGCTATGGCTATGTCAAGTGAACTCGGTGGTGCTGGATGGATCAAATTGGTGGGGCCGAGTTTGACTTTAGGTTTAGGACATATTTGGACATGAGAAAGTGGTTGAGGAATTTGAGCATATCACTAAGCATTTTGAGCAAGTAGACCATTAAGCAACACCTCATCCCCTTTTAATAGTATTGGCTTTCCTATGGACTCAATGTGGCCTTGGATCACTAAAATAGAAATGAAGAGTCTTGAGCTTTTGCCAATATTTGTCCTTAGCATTTTGAGGGGTCCACATCTCTTAGTCCTTGCCATGCCAAATATTTGATAGAGGCGAGGGTCCCGATCTTTCGATGAGATGATGGATATCGCTTTGGTGGAAGTCGACTTTGACGATCCGACTACGAACGTGCGAGGACGTCGCGCCTTAGCAATCGCTAAACCAACTCCGAGAGGTTATTGACCACGCCGGAGCACGATCAACCTAACCACGAGGGTCTGTTTCCTGCGAGCGAACGAAGAACAAGCAAGAAACTAAGATTGCAATCTGGATATTGCGAATATAAGATGAAAGCTTTATTGATCAAGGTGGGGTTCTGTGACGCCTTTGTCTGGTCGTT
>NW_021171336.1:0-960 GCF_002162155.2 Triticum dicoccoides
GTTTCTTGAATCGGGTCCTTTTTCGAGGAAAGGTTTCTCTCGAAAAGTTGAGTGGGAGGATGGTGGAGACTTGATGAGGTTATTGAACCGTCACTTCAACAAGTGTGTAGCAGGGCACAGGAAGTTGTTCCTGTGGCACGTACACCAACTGAAGTGGAAGCTTATGATAGTGATCATGAAACTTCGGATCGAGTCACTACCAAACCTCGTGGGATGACAAGGATGCGTACTACTTCAGAGTGGTACGTAATCCTGTCTTGGAAGTCATGTTGCTAGACAACAATGAACCTACGAGCTATGGAGAAGCGATGGTGGGCCCGGATTCCGATAAATGGCTCAAGGCCATAAAACCCGAGAGAGGATCCATGTATGAAAACAAAGTGTAGACTTTGGAAGAACTACTTGATGGTCGTAAGGCTGTTAGGTACATATGGATTTTGAAAGGAAGACAGACAATGATGGTGAGTGTCACCATTGAGAAAGCTCGACTTGTCGTTAAGATGTTTTTCGACAAGTTCAAGGAGTTTACTACGATGAGACTTTCTCACTCGTAGCGATGCTAAGAGTCTGTTGGAATTATATTAGCAATTACTGCATTATTTATGAAATCTTGCAGATAGGATGTCAAAACATTGTTTCCTCGACGATTCTTGAGGAAAGGTTGTATGTGATACAACCGGAAGGTTTTGTCTATCCTGAAATATGCTAATAAGTATGCAAAGCTCCAGCAATCCTTCTGAGGACTGGAGTGAGCATCTCGGAGTTGGAATGTATGCTTTGATGATGATCAAAGATTTTGGGTGTATACAAAGTTTATGAGAAACTTGTATTTCCAAAGAAGTGAGTGGGAGCACTATAGAATTTCTGATGAGTATATGTTGTTGACATATTAATGATCAGAAATGACGTAGAATTTCTGGAAAGCATATAGGGTTATTTGGAAAGTGTTTTCAATGGAAA
>NW_021171337.1:0-1286 GCF_002162155.2 Triticum dicoccoides
TCTAAGATCGCCAAGCCTCTCTCAAATCTTCTTCAGAAGCACGTCAAGTACGTTTGGTCTCCGGAGTGTGATATTGCTTTCAACACTTTGAAAGAGAAATTGATCACTGCTCCAGTTCTGACTCCGCCTGATGAAACCAAGCCGTACGAGGTTTTTTGTGATGCCTCTCTCCAAGGTCTCGGTGCTGTACTCATGCAAGAGAAGAAAGTTGTTGCTTATACCTCTCGCCAGTTGAAACCTAATGAGAAGAACTACCCCACTCATGATCTCGAGTTGGCGGCAGTTGTACACGCTTTGTTGACTTGGAGACATCTTCTATTGGGAAGGAAAGTGGATATTTTCACTGATCACAAGAGTCTCAAGTACATCTTCACTCAGCCTAATCTCAACCTCAGGCAGACTCGTTGGGTCGAAATGATTCAAGAGTACAATCCGAGTATCGAGTATACTCCAGGCAAGGCTAATGTGATTGGTGACGCTTTGAGCAGAAAAGCATATTGCAACAGTCTGATTCTCAAGCCTTATCAACCCGAGCTTTGTGAAGCTTTCCGCAAACTTAATCTGCAAGTTGTTCCTCAAGGTTTCCTCGCCAACCTTCAAGTCTCTCCTACCTTAGAAGACCAGATTCGCCAAGCCCAACTTCTTGATGCTATGGTGAAGAAGGTGAAGATTGGTATTGCAAAGAGTCAGTCCAAGTACAAGTGCTACCGACTTGATGACAAGGACACTCTCTTCTTCGAGGATCGAATTGTTGTGCCCAAAGGTGAACTCCGTAAGGTGATCATGAACGAGGCTCAAAACTCTCTCCTCTCCATCCACCCTGGTAGTACGAAGATGTATCAGGACCTCAAGCAAGCTTATTGGTGGACTCGAATGAAGCGCGAGATCGCTCAATTCGTGAACGAATGTGATGTCTGCAGAAGAGTGAAGGCAGAACACCAAAGGCCAGCAGGTCTCCTCCAACCTCTTGCCATTCCAGAATGGAAGTTTGACCATATTGAAATGGACTTCGTGACTGGGTTTCCAAAGTCCAAGCGTGGCAATGATGCTATCTTCGTTGTCATCGACAAGCTCACCAAAGTGGCTCATTTTCTGCCTATCAAAGAGTCGATCACTGCAGCTCAATTGGCGGAACTCTATACCTCTCGCATTGTCTCTCTGCACGGTATTCCTCAAGTGATATCTTCAGACCGTGGCAGCATCTTTACCTCCAAGTTTTGGGATTCTTTTCAGAACGCCATGGGCACCAACATCCGCTTCAGCACAGCTTTCCATCCTCAAACAAG
>NW_021171338.1:0-1317 GCF_002162155.2 Triticum dicoccoides
CCGATGGCCAGCTGGGCCGCGGTCCAGCAGGGGGGGCTTCCCTCCTTTTGTTTTTTTTTTCTTTTTGGTTTTCTGTTTTTCTTTCCTTTTGTATTTTCTTTTATTATTTCTTTTCTGTTTAAATCATTTAATCCATTTAGCCATTTTATAAAAATATGTCTGTTGCACTATAATTACCTTTGTAATATTCGTCAACCACCGAACAATTTTATTTTAAATTTTGAAAACTTTTATTGTTTTCATCAATTTGAATTTTGAATTTGAACGGTTTCGAATTATTGCGAGGATAGCAACAGTAATCGGGATGACGTGCCATGATTAGGGTGGGATTACTGTAGCAAGATTATCCGGGCGTTACAAATCTCCTCCACTACAAGAAATCTCGTCCCGAGATTTTAGGAGGTAGAAGGAAACAGTGCGGGTATTCATCACGCAGGCGATCCTCGCGTTCCCAGGTGGCTTCGTCTTCAGAGTGATTCGACCACCGGACCTTGAGGAACTTGATCGCCTTCTGGCGTGTGCGGCATTCAGCTTGGTCGAGAATGCGGACCGGATGCTCTTTATAGGAGAGGTCCTGTTGCAATTCGAGCACTTCATGATCCACAGCTCGGATTGGGTCCTTGAAGCAACGGCGGAGTTGCGACACATGGAACACATCGTGAACCTGAGAAAGGTTCGGCGGGAGCTCCAATTGATATGCCACTTTTCCACGCCTCTCGAGAATAGTGAATGGGCCAATATAGCGAGGAGCTAGCTTGCCCTTGATCCCGAAGCGGTGAGCACCCTTCATTGGTGTAACTCGAAGATAGGCCTTTTCGCCAGGTTGATAGACCATGTCTTTATGATGACAGTCATAATTACTCTTTTGGCGTGACTGAGCAGTCTTGAGATTCTCGCGAATAATGCGGACTTGTTCTTCGGCATGTTGGATAATATCCGGACCGAAGAGTGGACGTTCCCCAGTTTCTGACCAGTTCAGAGGGGTTCGGCACTTTCGTCCATATAACACTTCGAAGGGGGCCATCTTCAGACTAGCTTGATAGCTATTATTATAAGAGAACTCAGCATACGGAAGAGATTCCTCCCATTTCTTGCCGAAGGAAATAACACAAGCTCGAAGCATGTCTTCGAGAACTTGGTTGACACGTTCAACTTGCCCTTGTGACTGAGGATGAAAAGCAGTGCTGAAAGACAGATGAGTGCCCATAGCTTCTTGGAAACTTGCCCAGAATCTTGAAGTGAATAAACTGCCACGGTCTGAACTGATAACCAGTGGAATACCGTGAAGCGAAACAATTCTGGTCATGTAGAGAGTTG
>NW_021171339.1:0-1281 GCF_002162155.2 Triticum dicoccoides
TTTGACAATCCGACTACGAACGTGCACAACGTTGCGCCTTAGCAATCGCTAAACCAATCTCCTGAGGTTACTGACGATGCTGGAAGCACGGTCAGCCTGACCACGAAGGTCTATTCCTGCAAGCAATCGAAGAACGAGCAAGAATATGATAAAACAATCTGAATATTGCAAATATATATGAAGTATTGATAATGGTGGGGATCCGGAAGCGGTCTTGGTCTGGTCGTTGGACACAAACGAAGTACACGAAGTTGCAATGGCTAACTTTTAACTAAACAAATCCCAAGGAAAAGCTACTAGATGGATCTACTTATATAGGAGCAAGGGGTGGCGGCCAAGGAGGTGGGAAGACGTCCCAAGGCAGCCTAAAACTAAATCTAGGTCGTACAAGGCCAATGGGCCCAAGTGGAGGTGATGTAACACCTTTGGACTTGTAGTTTGACTCGGATTCTGCTGCAGCATCAGATTGTTTCGTCCACAACTCAACGCTCCGGACGAATTTCAAGGTGATTCCAATTGGGTTGGAAAGTGCACGAAATCTAGTTTCCAACAAAAAACGAATCACCCAATTCGGAGTCCGTATGAAAAACTTGTGTGCGTTTTGAGTCAGGTATGTCTGTGCAGTCCGAATCTGAATCCAGAACGTGAGAGACTTGGACTCTATCTTCTCTTGGGCCAAAAGTGACGTGAGAGAACTTTTTGTACAGCAAATAAACATCTCTTTCTTCCTTATCTTCATATGTGGATTGTACAAATGTCCCATACACCTGCAATTAGACAAAACACAAAAGTGTGTGAAGTATTTTTGTTCTGGATAACATAAATAGATTATTAAATAGTTTGCACTAGAAATCACCTGACAAATATGCATATATGCAATATTTTTGGTCATATCCAAGGTAGTCATGTCCTCATCATCCTCCCCTTCTTGAAAATAAAGCCGTCCTCGGCGTTGCTTAATCTGAAATGTGGCTAACAAAAGAGACAAGGTGTACATGTTGTATATGTATATGTTATCCATTTTTACTTCCCTTGATTTTTGCATATATGACACATGAATAGATGAGTAACTTGCATAGTTCATAAAATCTAAAGCCAAAAAATTAGCACAAGAAGTAGAAGGCATGAAAATATTGCAACTCAGTTTGCACATATAAGTGAAGCTCTTATTCATTTCAAAAGATTGACAATGTTCATCATTAAACCATCCCAATTTTGGTGAATAAACCTTACTTGCATCAAATTTACATGCTACAACATGCTTAAATAAGCAAACATGCA
>NW_021171340.1:0-1162 GCF_002162155.2 Triticum dicoccoides
GTGACTTTCCGGATGTCTTTCCAGAGGAACTGCCAGGTGTTCCACCTGACAGAGATGTAGAGTTCGTCATAGATCTTATCCCAGGAACAGCTCCAATCTCCCGGAGACCTTACAAGATGGCACCCTTAGAACTAGCCGAGCTTAAGAAACAACTCGATGAGTCCTTGCAAAAGGGTTTCATCCGTCCTAGTTCTTCTCCTTGGGCTTGCCCCGTCCTTTTCGTCAAGAAGAAGGATGGTACGGACCGGATGGTTGTAGATTATCGTCCCGTTAATTTGGTCACGATAAAGAACAAGTATCCGCTTCCCAGGATCAACGACCTGTATGATCAGCTCGCTGGATCCTCAGTCTTCTCCAAGATGGATTTAAGGTTAGGCTACCATCAAATCAAGATCAGAAACGGGGACATTCCCAAGACAGCTTTTGTCACTCGTTATGGCCAGTACGAGTACACCGTCATGTCCTTTGGCCTAACCAACGCCCCAGCCACATTCTCCCACTTGATGAACTCGATCTTCATGGAGTACTTAGATAAGTTCGTCGTGGTTTACCTCGATGATATTCTTATTTACTCGAAGAACGAGGAAGAGCATGCCGAACATCTTAGACTTGTGTTAGAAAAACTCAGAGAGCACCGCCTTTATGCCAAGTTCTCCAAGTGTGAATTTTGGTTGCCAGAAGTGACCTACCTAGGCCACGTAATCTCTGGTAAGGGCATTGCTGTCAATCCCGAGAGAGTTCAAGCCATTCTCGGTTGGACTCCACCTGAAACAGTCAAACAAGTTAGGAGTTTCCTTGGCCTAGCCAGCTATTGTCGCCGCTTTGTTGAAAACTTCTCCAAAGTAGCCAAACCCCTCACGGAACTTCTCAAGAAAGATAAAAAGTTCGAGTGGTCCCCACAGTGTGAGTACAGTTTTCAGGAACTGAAAAGACGCCTGACTTCTGCTCCCATACTTGTGCCACCGGATTTCACTAAAGACTTTATTATCTACTGCGACGCCTCACGACAGGGACTAGGTTGCATTCTTATGCAGGATCGTCATGTGATTGCCTATGCATCTCGACAGTTGCATCCACATGAGGAGAATTATCCTACACATGATCTAGAGCTTGCAGCCGTAGTCTATGCACTCAAGACCTGGCGACATTACCTCCTTGGTAA
>NW_021171341.1:0-736 GCF_002162155.2 Triticum dicoccoides
GGGGGCCCCGCACGGGCCTCGCGGGCCCGCGGGCGGCGGCGAACTGGGGACCGGGCGGCGCCACTAGGAGGCCGACACGTGGCGGCGGACGGGGAGGCCGGACATGTCCGTCGGCGGCGGTTGTGTCCGACGGCGGCGGGAGGAGTTTTTTTTAGGGTTTCGGTGAGAGGGAGAGATCCGAAAACGGAGGGGTGTATATATAGGCATAAGTGGAGCTAGGAGAGTCCAAATGAGGTGCGGTTTTCGCCCACACGATCGTGATCGAACGCTCTAGGACATGGAGCAGAGTTTGGTGGGTTTTGGGCCAAATTTGGGGGGTGTTGGGCTGCAACACAAACGAGGCCTTTTCGGTCCCTCGGTTAACCGTTGGAGTATCAAACGAAGTCCAAATGATACGAAACTTGACAGGCGGTCTACCGGTAGTAAACCAAGGCCGCTTGGCAAGTCTCGGTCCAATCCGGAAATGTTTAGACCCCACACACGAAAGAAGACTAGAAATGACCACCGGAGGAGAACGAAGCGCCGGAATGCAAAACGGACAACGGGGAAAATGCTCGAATGCATGAGATGAACATGTATGCAAATGCAATGCACGAGATGGCATGATAAGAGATGCACGAAAAAGAAAAACAACACACGGAGACAAAGACCCGAACCCGAGAAATAAATATATCTTGACACCGGAAACGGCAAGAGTTGGAGTACAAATGGGGAAAGTTACATCTGGGGCGTTACA
>NW_021171342.1:0-1215 GCF_002162155.2 Triticum dicoccoides
CAAGATTGAACCCAAAACTAAGCACCTCTCCCATTGCAAGAAGAACCAATATAGTTGGCAAACCAAACCGATAATTCAAATAGAAATACAAAGATATTTAATTATGCATAAAAGAATTCAGAAAATACTCAAATAATATTCATAGATAATCTGGTAATAAATCCACAATTCATCGGATCTCGACAAATAGACCGCAAAAGAATATTACATCGGATAGAACTCCAAGAACATCGAGGAGAACATTGTATTGAAGATCAAAGAGAGAGAAGAAGCCATCGAGCTACTAGCTATGGGCCCATAGGTCTGTGGTAAACTACTCACAATTCATCGGAAGAGCAATAAGGTTGATGCAGTTGCCCTCCGTGATCGAATCCCCCTCCAGCAGGGTGCCGAAAAAGATCCCAAGATGGGATCTCACAGGAATAGAGGCTTGCGGTGGTGGAAAAGTATTTAGGTGGACGCTTCTGTTGGTTTGGGAATATTTTGGAATTTATAGTGCAAGAATTAGGGTTGGAGGAGTCCCGAGGGGCCCACAAGCCCTTAGGGCGCCCCTAGGGCGCGCCTGGGAGGCTTATGGCCTCCTCGGCCATCTTCTAACCCCCTCTCCAAGTTCCGTGGATGTCTTCTGTTCCAAGAAAAATCATCGTAAAGTTTTATTTTGTTTGGACTCCGTTTGGTATTCATTTTCTGTAAAACTAAAAAACAAGGAAAAATAAAAACTGGCACTGGACTCCGGGTTAATAGGTTAGTCCCAAAAATAATATAAAATAGCATATTAATGCATATAAAACATCTAAAACAGATAATATAATAGCATGGAGCAATAAAAAATTATAGATACGTTGGAGACGCATCAAGCATTCCCAAGCTTAGTTCCTACATGCCCTAGAGAAGGTAAATGATAAAAATAGAATTTTTGATGTGGAATGCTACCTAACGTATTTATCCATGTAATCTTCTTTATTGTGGCATGAATATTCTGATCCATAAGATTCAAAACTGAATTAGATGAATGGTATTCTTAGCGAACCAAGGCATGACCACATGCATGCAAAGAAAGGCTAGCTCAACTTATTTTAAGTATTGCCCAACTATCTCCTCACGGGCTTGAATGTTGGAAGTGACAAAACATGGGACTGCCATTACCCCTCAAGCCCTACCATATGACGAATGTCATGTCGCACTCCATTGATCTCTATCATAAACTATCATCAT
>NW_021171343.1:0-4417 GCF_002162155.2 Triticum dicoccoides
TAGAAACTTTGGGGCACTCTTTGAAGTTCTTTGTGTTGGTTGAATAGAAGAATCTGAGATTGTGTGATGCATATCGTATAATCATGCCCACGGATACTTGAGGTGACAATGGAGTATCTAGGTGACATTAGGGTTTTGGTTGACTTGTGTCTTAAGGTGTTATTCTAGTACGAACTCTATGATAGATCAATCAGAAATGATAACTTTGAGGTGGTTTCATACCCTACAATAATCTCTTCGTTTGTTCTCCGCTATTAGTGACTTTGGAGTGACTCTTTGTTGCATGTTGAGGGAAAGTTATATGATCTAGTTATGTTATTATTGTTGAGAGAACTTGCACTAGTGAAAGTATGAACCCTAGGCCTTGTTTCCTAGCATTGCAATACCGTTTATGCTCACTTTTATCATTAGTTACCTTGCTTTTTTTATATTTTTATATTTTCAGATTACAAAAACCTATATCTACCATCCATATTGCACTTGTATCACCATCTCTTCGCCGAACTAGTGTACCTATATAATTTACCATTGTATTGGGTGTGTTGGGGACACAAGAGACTCTTTGTTATTTGGTTGCAGGATTGCTTGAGAGAGACCATATTCATCCTACGCCTCCCACGGATTGATAAACCTTAGGTCATCCACTTGAGGGAAATTTGCTACTGTCCTACAAACCTCTGCACTTGGAGGCCCAACAATGTCTACAAGAAGAAGGTTGTGTAGTAGATATCAAGCTCTTTTCTGGCGCCGTTGCCAGGGAGGTGAGTGCTTGAAGGTATATCTTTAGATCTTGCAATCGAATCTTTTTGTTTCTTATTTTATTACTAGTTTAGTCTATAAAAGAAAATTACAAAAAAATGGAATTGAGTTTGTCTCATACGCTTCATCTTTTTAATATCTTTCGTGAGAATGATGAAAGAAAAATTGTGCTCAATTGCTAGAAGAAGAATGCATTAAAAGGTTTGGTACTAGATCTTTGTATGATGAGAATGATTGCAATGTTGTTAGTATGAATTCTTTGAATACCCATGATGCTAATGATATGCAAAGCCACAAGCTTGGGGATGCTATGTTTGATGAAGATGATATGTTTAGTCCCCCAAGTTTTGATGAGAATATTTATTATGATGAAAGCATGCCTCCTATTTATGATTATTATATTGATGAAAGTGGATTTGGAGAGGTCATGACTTTATTTAGTGATGAATCCACTATTTCGGAAGAGGTTCCAATTGATTATGAGAACAAAGTTGCTATCTATGATGATTATTGTGATGACTTGTATACTATTAAGAATAATGATAACCATGAAACTTGTCATCATGATTTTAGTTTTCAATTGGGTTATGCTTCACATGATAGTTATTTTGTTGAGTTTGCTCCCACCACTAGTCCGAATGAGAAGAATTTTGCTTATGTGGAGAGTAGTAAATTTTCTATGCAAGTAGATCATGAAAAGAATGCTTTAGGTGCTGGTTATATTGTTGAATTCATTCATGATGCTAATAAAAATTATTATGAGGGAGGAACATATGCTTGTAGGAATTGCAATAATATCAAGTTTCCTCTCTATGTGTTGAAAATCTTGAAGCTATGCGTGTTTTACCTTCCTATGCTAGTTGATTACTGTTCACATAAGTTGTTTGCTCACAAAATCCCTATGCATAGGAAGTGGGTTAGCCATAAATGTGCTAGTCATATGCTTCATCATGCTCCCATTATGTTTCAATTCTTATCTTTTATGTGAGCATCATTGTCATCATCATGCCTAGCTAGAAATGCATTAAAGAAAAGCGTTTGTTGGGAGACAACCCAATATTTACCCTTACTGTTTTTGTGTGTCCACATGATTATGCTACTGTAGATCATGTTTTATAGCTTACGTTTCAATAAAGTGCCAAGTAAGACCTTTAGGATAGCTTGCGGTGATAGTTGTGTTGATCCTGCTGAAAATCAGAAACTTCTGCGACCAGTAAATTAGTTTTGATAATTTACAGAAATGTTATTATGATCTGATTCTTTTTGCTATGGATTGATAGACAAATTTCTTAGGACTTCCTAATTTTGTAGGATTTTGGTAGTTACATAAGTATTCTAATGATACAGATTACTACAGACTGTTCTGTTTTCGACAGATTCTGTTTTCTATGTGTTGTTTGCCTATTTTGATCAATCTATGAGTAGTATCGGAGGGTATGAACCATAGAGAAGTTGGAATACAGTAGATATTACACCGATATGAATTTGAAATGAGTTCACAACAGTACCTAAGTGGTGGTTTATTTTCTTATACTAACGGAGCTTACGAGTTTTCTGTTGAGTTTTGTGTTGTGAAGTTTTCAAGTTTTGGGTAAGGATTCGATGGACTATGGAATAAGGAGTGACAAGAGCCCAAGCTTGGGGATGCCCAAGGCACCCCAAGGTAATATTCAAGGACAACCAAGAGCCTAAGCTTGGGGATGCCCCAGAAGGCATCCCCTCTTTCGTCTTCGTTCATCGGCAACCTTACTTGGAGCTATATTTTTATTCACCACATGATATGTGTTTTGCTTGGAGCGTCATTTTGTTTTATTTTGTTTTGCTTGCTGTTTGAATAAAATACCAAGATATGAAATTCTTAAATGTTAGAGAGTCTTCACATAGTTGTAGAATTATTAGAATACTCTATGTGCTTCACTTATATCTTTTGAGCTAGGCAATTCTGCTCTAGTGCTTCACTTATATCTTTTAGAGCACGGCGGTGGTTTTATTTTGTAGAAAGTATTGATCTCTCATGCTTCACTTATATTATTTTGAGAGTATTTTAGAACAGCATGGTATTTGCTATGGTTATAAAATTGGCCCTAGAATGATGAGCATCCAAGTTGGGTATAATAAAAACTATCATAGAAAGTGAATTGGATGCTATGATCAATTTGATGCTTGATAATTGTTTTGAGATGTGAGGATGGTGATATTAGAGTCATGCTAGTTGGGTGATTATGAATTTAAAGAATACTTGTGTTGAAGTTTGTGATTCCCGTAGCATGCACGTATGGTGAACCGCTTTGTGATGAAGTTGGAGCACAATTTTATTTATTGATTGTCTTCCTTATGAGTGGCGGTCGGGGACGAGCGATGGTCTTTTCCTACCAATCTATCCCCCTAGGAGCATGCGCGTAGTACTTTGTTTTCAACGACCTGTAGATTTTTGCAATAAGTATATGAGTTCTTTATGACTAATGTTGAGTCCATGGATTATACGCACTCTCACCCTTCCACTATTGCTAGCCTCTCTTGTGCCACGCAACTTTCGCCGGTACCATACACCCACCATATACCTTCCTCAAAACAGCCACCATACCTACCTATTATGTCATTTCCATGGCCATTCCGAGATATATTGCCATGCAACTTTCCACCGTTCCGTTTGTTATGACAGGCATCATCATTGTCATATTGCTCTTGCATGATCATGTAGTTGACATCGTATTTGTGGCAAAGCCACCTTCATAATTCCATACATGTCGCTCTTGATTCATTGCATATCCCGGTACACCACCGAAGGCATTCATATAGAGTCATATTTCATTTTAAATATCGAGTTGTAATCTTGAGTTGTAAGTAAATATAAGTGTGACGATCTTCATTATTAGAGCATTGTCCCAAGTGAGGAAAGGATGATGGAAACTATGATTCCCCCACAAGTCGGGATGAGACTTCGGACTTAAAAAAAAGAGAGAAAGGCCATAAAAAAGAGAAAGGCCATCAAAAAAGGAAGGCCCAAAAATAAATGAGAGAAAAAGAGAGAAGGGACAATGCTACTATCCTCTTTACACACTTGTGCTTCAAAGTAGCACCATGATCTTCATGATAGAGAGTCTCCTATGTTGTCACTTTCATATACTAGTGGGAATTTTACATTACAGAACTTGGCTTGTATATTCCAATGATGGGCTTCCTCAAAATGCCCTAGGTCTTCGTGAGCAAGCAAGTTCGATGCACACCCACTTAGTTTCTTTTGTTGAGCTTTCATACATTTATAGCTCTAGTGCATCCGTTGCATGGCAATCCCTACTCACTCACATTGATATCTATTAATGGGCATCTCCATAGCCTGTTGATACGTCTAGTTGATGTGAGACTATCTTCCTCCTTTTTGTCTTCTCCACAACCACCATTCTTGTCCACATATAGTGCTATGTCCATGGCTCACGCTCATGTATTGCGTGAAAGTTGAAAAAGTTTGAGATTACTAAAGTATGAAACAATTGCTTGGCTTGTCATCGGGGTTGTGCATGATTAAATACTTTGTGTGATGAAGATAGAGCAACAGCCAGACTATATGATTTTGTAGGGATAACTTTCTTTAGCCATGTTATTTTGAGAAGACATGATTGCTTAGTTAGTATGCTTGAAGTATTACTATTTCTTATGT
>NW_021171344.1:0-4417 GCF_002162155.2 Triticum dicoccoides
TAGAAACTTTGGGGCACTCTTTGAAGTTCTTTGTGTTGGTTGAATAGAAGAATCTGAGATTGTGTGATGCATATCGTATAATCATGCCCACGGATACTTGAGGTGACAATGGAGTATCTAGGTGACATTAGGGTTTTGGTTGACTTGTGTCTTAAGGTGTTATTCTAGTACGAACTCTATGATAGATCAATCAGAAATGATAACTTTGAGGTGGTTTCATACCCTACAATAATCTCTTCGTTTGTTCTCCGCTATTAGTGACTTTGGAGTGACTCTTTGTTGCATGTTGAGGGAAAGTTATATGATCTAGTTATGTTATTATTGTTGAGAGAACTTGCACTAGTGAAAGTATGAACCCTAGGCCTTGTTTCCTAGCATTGCAATACCGTTTATGCTCACTTTTATCATTAGTTACCTTGCTTTTTTTATATTTTTATATTTTCAGATTACAAAAACCTATATCTACCATCCATATTGCACTTGTATCACCATCTCTTCGCCGAACTAGTGTACCTATATAATTTACCATTGTATTGGGTGTGTTGGGGACACAAGAGACTCTTTGTTATTTGGTTGCAGGATTGCTTGAGAGAGACCATATTCATCCTACGCCTCCCACGGATTGATAAACCTTAGGTCATCCACTTGAGGGAAATTTGCTACTGTCCTACAAACCTCTGCACTTGGAGGCCCAACAATGTCTACAAGAAGAAGGTTGTGTAGTAGATATCAAGCTCTTTTCTGGCGCCGTTGCCAGGGAGGTGAGTGCTTGAAGGTATATCTTTAGATCTTGCAATCGAATCTTTTTGTTTCTTATTTTATTACTAGTTTAGTCTATAAAAGAAAATTACAAAAAAATGGAATTGAGTTTGTCTCATACGCTTCATCTTTTTAATATCTTTCGTGAGAATGATGAAAGAAAAATTGTGCTCAATTGCTAGAAGAAGAATGCATTAAAAGGTTTGGTACTAGATCTTTGTATGATGAGAATGATTGCAATGTTGTTAGTATGAATTCTTTGAATACCCATGATGCTAATGATATGCAAAGCCACAAGCTTGGGGATGCTATGTTTGATGAAGATGATATGTTTAGTCCCCCAAGTTTTGATGAGAATATTTATTATGATGAAAGCATGCCTCCTATTTATGATTATTATATTGATGAAAGTGGATTTGGAGAGGTCATGACTTTATTTAGTGATGAATCCACTATTTCGGAAGAGGTTCCAATTGATTATGAGAACAAAGTTGCTATCTATGATGATTATTGTGATGACTTGTATACTATTAAGAATAATGATAACCATGAAACTTGTCATCATGATTTTAGTTTTCAATTGGGTTATGCTTCACATGATAGTTATTTTGTTGAGTTTGCTCCCACCACTAGTCCGAATGAGAAGAATTTTGCTTATGTGGAGAGTAGTAAATTTTCTATGCAAGTAGATCATGAAAAGAATGCTTTAGGTGCTGGTTATATTGTTGAATTCATTCATGATGCTAATAAAAATTATTATGAGGGAGGAACATATGCTTGTAGGAATTGCAATAATATCAAGTTTCCTCTCTATGTGTTGAAAATCTTGAAGCTATGCGTGTTTTACCTTCCTATGCTAGTTGATTACTGTTCACATAAGTTGTTTGCTCACAAAATCCCTATGCATAGGAAGTGGGTTAGCCATAAATGTGCTAGTCATATGCTTCATCATGCTCCCATTATGTTTCAATTCTTATCTTTTATGTGAGCATCATTGTCATCATCATGCCTAGCTAGAAATGCATTAAAGAAAAGCGTTTGTTGGGAGACAACCCAATATTTACCCTTACTGTTTTTGTGTGTCCACATGATTATGCTACTGTAGATCATGTTTTATAGCTTACGTTTCAATAAAGTGCCAAGTAAGACCTTTAGGATAGCTTGCGGTGATAGTTGTGTTGATCCTGCTGAAAATCAGAAACTTCTGCGACCAGTAAATTAGTTTTGATAATTTACAGAAATGTTATTATGATCTGATTCTTTTTGCTATGGATTGATAGACAAATTTCTTAGGACTTCCTAATTTTGTAGGATTTTGGTAGTTACATAAGTATTCTAATGATACAGATTACTACAGACTGTTCTGTTTTCGACAGATTCTGTTTTCTATGTGTTGTTTGCCTATTTTGATCAATCTATGAGTAGTATCGGAGGGTATGAACCATAGAGAAGTTGGAATACAGTAGATATTACACCGATATGAATTTGAAATGAGTTCACAACAGTACCTAAGTGGTGGTTTATTTTCTTATACTAACGGAGCTTACGAGTTTTCTGTTGAGTTTTGTGTTGTGAAGTTTTCAAGTTTTGGGTAAGGATTCGATGGACTATGGAATAAGGAGTGACAAGAGCCCAAGCTTGGGGATGCCCAAGGCACCCCAAGGTAATATTCAAGGACAACCAAGAGCCTAAGCTTGGGGATGCCCCAGAAGGCATCCCCTCTTTCGTCTTCGTTCATCGGCAACCTTACTTGGAGCTATATTTTTATTCACCACATGATATGTGTTTTGCTTGGAGCGTCATTTTGTTTTATTTTGTTTTGCTTGCTGTTTGAATAAAATACCAAGATATGAAATTCTTAAATGTTAGAGAGTCTTCACATAGTTGTAGAATTATTAGAATACTCTATGTGCTTCACTTATATCTTTTGAGCTAGGCAATTCTGCTCTAGTGCTTCACTTATATCTTTTAGAGCACGGCGGTGGTTTTATTTTGTAGAAAGTATTGATCTCTCATGCTTCACTTATATTATTTTGAGAGTATTTTAGAACAGCATGGTATTTGCTATGGTTATAAAATTGGCCCTAGAATGATGAGCATCCAAGTTGGGTATAATAAAAACTATCATAGAAAGTGAATTGGATGCTATGATCAATTTGATGCTTGATAATTGTTTTGAGATGTGAGGATGGTGATATTAGAGTCATGCTAGTTGGGTGATTATGAATTTAAAGAATACTTGTGTTGAAGTTTGTGATTCCCGTAGCATGCACGTATGGTGAACCGCTTTGTGATGAAGTTGGAGCACAATTTTATTTATTGATTGTCTTCCTTATGAGTGGCGGTCGGGGACGAGCGATGGTCTTTTCCTACCAATCTATCCCCCTAGGAGCATGCGCGTAGTACTTTGTTTTCAACGACCTGTAGATTTTTGCAATAAGTATATGAGTTCTTTATGACTAATGTTGAGTCCATGGATTATACGCACTCTCACCCTTCCACTATTGCTAGCCTCTCTTGTGCCACGCAACTTTCGCCGGTACCATACACCCACCATATACCTTCCTCAAAACAGCCACCATACCTACCTATTATGTCATTTCCATGGCCATTCCGAGATATATTGCCATGCAACTTTCCACCGTTCCGTTTGTTATGACAGGCATCATCATTGTCATATTGCTCTTGCATGATCATGTAGTTGACAATGTATTTGTGGCAAAGCCACCTTCATAATTCCATACATGTCGCTCTTGATTCATTGCATATCCCGGTACACCACCGAAGGCATTCATATAGAGTCATATTTCATTTTAAATATCGAGTTGTAATCTTGAGTTGTAAGTAAATATAAGTGTGACGATCTTCATTATTAGAGCATTGTCCCAAGTGAGGAAAGGATGATGGAAACTATGATTCCCCCACAAGTCGGGATGAGACTTCGGACTTAAAAAAAAGAGAGAAAGGCCATAAAAAAGAGAAAGGCCATCAAAAAAGGAAGGCCCAAAAATAAATGAGAGAAAAAGAGAGAAGGGACAATGCTACTATCCTCTTTACACACTTGTGCTTCAAAGTAGCACCATGATCTTCATGATAGAGAGTCTCCTATGTTGTCACTTTCATATACTAGTGGGAATTTTACATTACAGAACTTGGCTTGTATATTCCAATGATGGGCTTCCTCAAAATGCCCTAGGTCTTCGTGAGCAAGCAAGTTCGATGCACACCCACTTAGTTTCTTTTGTTGAGCTTTCATACATTTATAGCTCTAGTGCATCCGTTGCATGGCAATCCCTACTCACTCACATTGATATCTATTAATGGGCATCTCCATAGCCTGTTGATACGTCTAGTTGATGTGAGACTATCTTCCTCCTTTTTGTCTTCTCCACAACCACCATTCTTGTCCACATATAGTGCTATGTCCATGGCTCACGCTCATGTATTGCGTGAAAGTTGAAAAAGTTTGAGATTACTAAAGTATGAAACAATTGCTTGGCTTGTCATCGGGGTTGTGCATGATTAAATACTTTGTGTGATGAAGATAGAGCAACAGCCAGACTATATGATTTTGTAGGGATAACTTTCTTTAGCCATGTTATTTTGAGAAGACATGATTGCTTAGTTAGTATGCTTGAAGTATTACTATTTCTTATGT
>NW_021171345.1:0-1201 GCF_002162155.2 Triticum dicoccoides
ATACCGATATGACTTACGTGGCAGTGCCACAAGTAGGTGGTACTATCATTACTATCTTTTGGCATGAACATGTGTATCACTACGATCGAGATTTAATAAACCATTCATTTTAGGTGTAAGACCATTGAAGGTATTATTCAAATAAACAGAGTAACCATTATTCTCCTTAAATGAATAACCGTATTGCGATAGACGTAATCCAATCATGTCTATGCTCAACGCAAACACCAAATAACAATTATTTAGGTTTAACACCAATCTCTTTGGTAGAGGGAGCGTGCGATGCTTGATCATATCAAGCTTGGAAAAACTTCCAACACATATCGTCAGCTCACCTTTAGCTAGTCTCCGTTTATTCCGTAGCCTTTTGTTTCGAGTTGCTAACACTTAGCAACCGAACCGGTATCTAATACCCTGGTGCTACTAGGAGTACTAGCAAAGTACACATTAACACAATGTATATCCAATATACTTCTATCGACCTTGCCAGCCTTCTTATCTACCAAGTATCTAGGGTAATTCTGCTCTAGTGGTTGTTCCCCTTATTACAGAAGCACTTAGTCTCGGGTTTGGGTTTTTACCTTGGGTTTCTTCACTAGAGCAGCAGCTGATTCGCCGTTTCATGAAGTATCCCTTCTTGCCCTTGCCCTTCTTGAAACTAGTGGTTCCACCAACCATCAACAATTGATGCTCCTTCTTGATTTCTACTTTCGCGGTGCCAAACATCGCAAATACCTCAAGGATCATCATATCTATCCCTGATATGTTATAGTTCATCATGAAGCTCTAACAGCTTGGTGGCAATGACTTTGGAGAACCATCACTGTCTTATCTGGAAGATCAACTCCCACTCGATTCAAATGATTGTTGTACTCAGACAATCTGAGCACAAGCTCAACAATTGAGCTTTTCTCCTTAGTTTGCAGGTTAAGAAAGTCATCGGAGGTCTTATACCTCTTGACATGGGCACGAGCCTGAAATCCCAATTTCAGCCCTCAAAACATCTCATATGTTTCGCGATGTTTCAAAAACGTCTTTGGTGCCTCAACTCTAAACTGTTTAACTGAACTATCACGTAGTTATCAAAACGTGTATGTCAGATGTTCGCAACAACCACAGACAACGTTCGAGGTTCAGCACACTGAGCGGTGCATTAAGGACATAAGCCTTCTATGAAGCAATGAGGACAATCCTCAGTTTA
>NW_021171346.1:0-1993 GCF_002162155.2 Triticum dicoccoides
GAGCTTATCGGCCCACCTCCACGCAGCGATGAGGTGCCTAGCGCCTTTGACCTTCCTCGTGAAGTACCCGTCTTCGTACACCTCCTCTGCACGATGACGCGCCCGCCCCCAAAGCTCCACTGCCTCCTTTTTCTAGGAGGCATCACGGGCTTCACAGGCCGCCTGGTACCTGGCTTCCTACTTCGCCATCTCCTTCTTGAACACCACTTGCATGGCTTTCTCAGCCGGCGACAGCGACTTCCACAGACAAAGATTGTACTAGCCCCAAAACCAATCGAAAGTTGGGGGGGTCCGGCGCAACCTCGTCCGGCGGCGCGTAGAGGTCCTCCTCGTTGCTGCTCTTTGACTGAGCATCCTCGAGAGGCGGCGACTCCTCGTCGGCGCGTGGACAGATCAGCGGCACCATGGTAGAGATTTGAGAGAGAGAGAGAGAGAGAGAGAGAGAGAGGGCGAGCAAGGGGAGGATGTAGATGAGAATGCAGACAAGACGACGTGAGCAAGGTAGTATTTATTGGCGGCCAGAATCTAGATCGACAGGAACAGTACACAGGCCAATCGGTGGAAGTTACGAGTATTGTAGTTTGAATTACACACGATTTCCGCAGCAAAATCCGTGTGTGAACTTAATAGCTGGCGGTTTTCAATACAGAACCGTGTCTAAATAGTAACCCGCGCCACTCACCTTTCAAACCTCGGGTGTGAAATAGATTGCCAATCGTGTGGGGGTTGGTTGTCTTGCCAGATCTTTACATTTTCTTTTTGGAACACTAGACATTTACATCGTCTGATGATTTTTAATTTTTTGGAATTTAAATGCCATTGCAGTCCATGCATGTGCCCAAGCCATGACACCAATATGTTTGAAAATTCGTTCCAATTTACTGCACATGGAATTAACTCGCACACAAGTACACAAATATTTTTTTCAAACTGTTATGGTTAGCCGTTGCATGTAGATGTAGTTCAAATTTGGATTACAGTCATTAAATGGCTAAAAAATCACTTAAATATCTTAAAAAGGTCAAATGACCCCTGAATTTTTTCAAATTTTGAAATGACAGTTGTATTACTGCACGTTAACTGTCGAATTTTTTTTGAAACCCATAAGAGGAAGTTATCGCCCGTTCATCATCAAACATGCATTATTCCATCTTGAAACCACAAGCCTTCTAGTGAGTTGCTCCGGTTTGTGAGGGGTGTGTGTCCAAACTTTCGTCACACATGCCAATTATTTTACCATATCATCTTACTGGCACGACATTACGTCAAGCAAGGTTTCATGTGTTTCTGATCTTTTTTTTATTTTTTGAAATTTGAATGGCATAACGCTCCATGCATGTATGTCCAGACAGTGACACCAATATATTTGAAAATTCCTTCTAATTTATTGTACATGGAATTAAATTGCACACAAATACACAAAAATATGATTTTTCAGACCGTTATGGTTAGCTGTTGCATGTAGATGTAGTTCAAATTTGGATTACGGTCATTAAATGGCTAGAAAATCACTTAAATGTCTTTAAAAGGTCAAATGACCCCTAGAATTTTCCAAATTTTCAGATGACAGTTGTATTAGTGCATATTAAATATAGAAAAAAAATTGAAGGCCATAAGAGTAAGCTATCTCATGTTCATCATCAAACATACATTGTTCCCTCTCGAAAACACGAGCCTTCTAATGAGTTGTTACGGTTTGTGAGAGATGTGTGTTCAAACTTTTGGCAAACAGGCCAATTTTTTTACCACATCATCTTGATGGCATGACATTACATCAAGCAAGGTTTCATGTTTTTCTAATCATTTTTTAATTTTTTGGAATTAAAATGTCATGGCACTCCATGCATGTGTCCATGCCGTGACACCAATATATTTGAAAATTCATTCTAATTTACTGCACATGGAATTAACTCGCACACAAGTACACTAATATGATTTTTCAAACTGTTATGGTTAGCTGTTGCATGTAGATGTAGTTCAAATTTGAATTACG
>NW_021171347.1:0-955 GCF_002162155.2 Triticum dicoccoides
CTTGTTTACTTAGAACGACGGTAGTAAATAAGATGATCCCTTACAAAAATTTCAAGAAGTGTTCTCCCCTAACTGTGCACCGTTGCTACAGTTCGTCGTTTCGAAGCACCACGTGATGATCGGGTGTGATAGATTCTTACGTTCACATACAACGGGTGTAAGACAGTTTTACACAGCGAAAACACTTAGGGTTAACTTGACGAGCCTAGCATGTACAGACATGGCCTCGGAACACGGAGACCGAAAGGTCGAACACGAGTCGTATGGAAGATACGATCTACATGAGAATGTTCACCGACGATGACTAGTCCGTCTCACGTGATGATCGGACACGGCCTAGTCGACTCGGATCGTGTAACACTTAGATGACCAAAGGGATGTCAAATCTGAGTGGGAGTTCATTATAATTTGATTAGATGAACTTAATTATCATGAACTTAGTCTAAAATTTTTACAATATGTCTTGTAGATCAAATGGCCAACGTAGTCCTCAACTTCAACGCGTTCCTAGAGAAAACCAAGCTAAAAGATGATGGCAGCAACTATACGGACTGGGTCCGGAACCTGAGGATCATCCTCATAGCTGCCAAGAAAGATTATGTCCTACAAGCACAGCTTGGTGACGCACCCGTTCTCCCTGCAGAACAAGATGTTATGAACGCTTGGCAGGCACGTTTCGATGACTACTCCCTCGTTCAGTGCGGCATGCTTTACAGCCTAGAGCCGGGGCTCCAAAAGCGTTTTGAGAGACATGGAGCATATGAGATGTTCGAAGAGCTGAAAATGGTTTTCCAAGCTCATGCCCGGGTCGAGAGATATGAAGTCTCCGACAAATTCTTCAGCTGTAAGATGGAGGAAAACAGTTCTGTCAGTGAGCACATACTCACTATGTCTGGGTTGCATAACCGCTTGACTCAGCTGGGAGTTAATCTCCCGGATGATGCGGTCATTGACA
>NW_021171348.1:0-1652 GCF_002162155.2 Triticum dicoccoides
GAACCCTCTTCTCACCATCGAGGAGGTGAAAGCACAGTCGCAGGTACGTACGTAAACACATAACGCATGCATGCATGCAACACCGAGGGCACGCCACCAGAAAAACATCCAGGGGCCAAAAAGCAAAATAAAGAAAAACCGATGTCAACATCAAACGTGTCTATGAAGGT
Source organism: Triticum dicoccoides (assembly GCF_002162155.2). Classification (NCBI taxonomy): domain Eukaryota; kingdom Viridiplantae; phylum Streptophyta; class Magnoliopsida; order Poales; family Poaceae; genus Triticum; species Triticum dicoccoides. Next base: position 171 of record NW_021171348.1, read on the forward strand.
CCAAGATGCAAAAAAAGTATACATATTTTCATTAATCTGTTGCATGGGATGCTGGTGCAGGACATAATATTTGCCGCCGTGGACAACCCATCCAACGCGGTGGAGTGGGCGCTCGCAGAGATGACAAACATGCCCGAGGTGATGCGGAAGGCGGTGGAGGAAATCGACCGGGTGGTGGGCCGAGAGCGGTTGGTGCAGGAGTCGGACATCCGACGCCTCACCTACGTCAAGGCATGCATTCGTGAGGCATTCCGGCTGCACCCCGTCGCACCCTTCAACGTGCCACACGTCGCGCTCGCTGACAGCAACATTGCCGGCTACCGTGTGCCCAAGGGCAGCCATGTCTTACTCAGTCGTAGGGGACTTGGCCGGAACCCGGCTATCTGGGACGAGCCGCTACACTTCAAGCCAGAGCGTCATATTAATACCGCAGCCCACAACGACGTCACCCTCACGGAGAATGAGTTGCGGTTCATCTCCTTCAGCACCAGCCGCCGTGGGTGTGTGGCGGCGTGGCTTGGCACAACCATGTGTGTAATGCTCTTCGGACGGCTACTGCAGGGATTCACATGGACCAAGCCAGCGGGTGTAGCATCTATCGATCTCAGTGAGCCGGAGCACGATTTATTCCTAGCCAAACCGCTTGTGCTGCACGCCGAACCACGCCTGATGGGACATGTCTACCCCGGTGGCCGATGTTGAACAAATTAATATGTTGCTGCCAATAACGAGCTACATGAACGTGGCTGTACCCTTACACAATTGTTAACGATGACGAAGTGTCATGGATGTAGGTTTCACATCGTGGATTGCAGGCCCAGGTTATTCGTCGCTCTATACAAAGTTGTGCTTATGATGACCATCTTGATACTATTACCTACAACAAATTTGAATTCCTATCACTATCTTTCTGGTCAAATGAGTGAAATCTCCATAAATCATACAAAATTTGAATCTTTACTCTCATAAAAAAGAGAGAAATAATACATTTTTAATCATTACAACTATTAGAAGACTCCTTAAATTTTACAAAATGGGGAAGGAATTTTTTTGAATGTTAAAACAAATAAAACACAATTCACACACATCGTGGCCATTCAAAGAAGAACTTACTTGATCAGCTCAACCCAATACCATGTCTCATCACCTAGAGAGTGGCAAGGAACACACCTTGATCCCCGATGCCAATGTGAATATGTTATGTGCCAACACATCATAAAAGCATTATTGCTTGCCCCATGCTACATGTTTGTGCAGTACACCATACAATGGCAGTAATTGTCCTTGTATGTTTGATCCTGGCTCATGCAGATGGCGATGAACTTAATAAAAGAACGCACATACTTGAATTTGGGTCTCTACCTCACAAGTGGAACAATTTTCACGTGGGCTCATTAAATCTTAGAAAATGACCGCCTGGCCACATGCACACCTTGGGAGACACCGAGGATAACAAAGTGTTGTCGGAAGAAGTCACATCAT
>NW_021171349.1:0-1502 GCF_002162155.2 Triticum dicoccoides
TTGACCCTGCTGACGTCACTGTGACGTGGTGCTGACGCCATAATCATTTCTGGATTTAATATTATTCAGGAAATTCCAGAAAATGCCTAAAACTTCTAAAATTCATAGAAATTCAACCGTAACTCCAAATTAAATAATTTATATATGAAAAATTATCAGAAAAATTCAAGGAATCCATCTGTACCATTTTCATGCATGTTAGAACAACTTATAGCTGCTGTTTAGCACAAATCAATTAAATGGCATTTGAATAATCACATATGGAGTTTGAATTTGAATCTTGTATTCAAACCAACTTCATTTAATCTGTTGCTAGTTGCATTAGCTCAAAACACATTCATATTGCCATGTCATGAGCATGCATCATATTGTGCATTGCATTGATTGTATTTCTTCTTTGTTGCCGGTATCTGTTCCCTCCCGATAGACGATGTTCCGACGTTGTGATCATTGACACTAATGAAGACTCAATGTTATCTTCAGAAGTGCCAGGCAAGCAAAACCCCCTTGTTCATTCCGATACAATCCCACTCTCTCGCTCCTGCTCTCTTTTACTGCATTAGGACAACAACGATTCATCTGTTACTTGCTGCGGTAGCTGAACCCCTTTATCCTTTGCATGACCTGTCATTCCACAGTAAATAGATGAAACCCACTAGCATGGGTAGGAGTTGTTTGAGCCCTGTTGTGCCTACTCATTCTTGCTTGTTTGTCATGCCTGCTACTGCTTAGAGTTGAGTCAGGTCTGATTCATCAGGGATGAATCAGAGGCGTGTGAACATGTCCTACTGTGTGTGAGCTAAGTGTGTGAACACGTTTTGGTAAAGGTAGCGGTGAGAGGCCATGTAGGAGTACATAGTGGGTTGTCTCATTGCAGCCGTCCTCAGGAACTGAGTTCTGTGTTTGTGATCCATGATTCAGCTACTACCACGCATTGGGCCCGAAACCAATGGACCCTCTCGGCTTCTTGATCACCCTTGTCCTCTGTCCAGGAGTTGCAAGTAGTTTCTGGTGTTTGTAGTATGCTGGAGGCCGTGGGCAGCGCTGACCGTAGGGGTGGGCTGTGATGCGGTAGGCACGTGGCACGGTGTACTGGGCGCCCGTTTGGTGTCTCGGGAACCCTGTTCACATCGTTTGGGGCTGTGAGCGAAACTCCGTCCGGATCTCCTCATGGATGGAACCCGAATAGGCGATAAACCTGGACTAGAGACTTAGGTGATTAGGTAGGTCGTGGCCGACACCCACGTTGGGCTTCCGCTTGAAGGTTGCCGAGTACATGTCGTGTAAACGGCGGTAAGTGGTGAGAGCGTGTGTGAAGAAGTACACCCCTGCAGGGTTAACCTAATCTATTCGAATAGCCGTGTCCGCGGAAAAGGACTTCTGGGTTGCTTATATCAGTTCATAGACAAGTGAAAGTGGATACTCTAAAATATGCAAGATAAGCGTGAGTGCTATGGATGGCGTTCTCGTAGGGAGACGGGAGCGGATCCATAGTGGTGTAT
>NW_021171350.1:0-1509 GCF_002162155.2 Triticum dicoccoides
CATTTGCATTTTGTTCCCAGCTTGCACCGCCAATGTGTCATTCTACCACGGGTCTCTTCCATCTTCGGTGATAAGGAAATTCATCCATTGCGTTGTCTTCAACAAGGTAATCCACATCATCCAAGTCCGAGTATGCCATTCTACCGACCCCCTCCAAACGATCGCTCGAGAATTGTCTTAGGCTAGTTTAAAGAGTTTCAATGATCTCTGAATCAAAAGTAATTCTTTTTGCCACTTAAGGGAATATCTCTACGAGTCACCTTCCCTAAGGTGTATCGTTATGGTATCATGGCAACTCAACTCCTCGCTACGTTGACAATCGTTTACCACCTTCTTAAGCGTGAAATTGTTGTCTACCTAGTGAACCTTCGTCATCCGTTTCTTTCCACCCCTCTTGATGTGTATCTCGTGTCTCAACCCGAGAGATGGTCCTATGTCTCATTCCGTGAGTTGTTCGATCTTCGAGAAGATCGACCCCTCTAGAGTTTTCCTTTCCTCTTCTTGTCATGATTAGTTGGAGTTCTCAGAGCAAAACGACAAGATAAAGATGGTGTTCAAATCAACGTTCATTTGAAGTGCAACCTGGAACGTGAAGATTATACTAGTCTGCATTACCCTTCACCTTACCCTACGCTTGAATCTCGAGACGAGATTCTTGTTTAGTGGGGGTGAGTTGTCACATCCCTAGCTTCAGGCATTGCTCTAGGTTAGCTTCATGTGTGCATCATGTCTAAATTTCTGAAACTTGAATTGAGGATTGTTGAAACCTCAAAATCTAATTAAAAGAAGGGCAAGCACCCTTTAAATTGCATTCTGTGAATCCAAAATGCCCTAAAAATAGTTTTGTGAATTTTGGCAAGAGTTATATATCAAACCAAAATTCTGGAATATTTTTAAGGAATTATTTGGTCTCTGAATTTAAATCAATAATCTATTTGAATTTGGGGATATATTCATAATATATAATGAATATATTTTCAAATGCTTTGAAATGTTTTATGTACTTTTGGAATAGTCCAGAGAGGTAACATAAAATATTTCAGAATGTTTTGACACTGTATGAAATTATTTTGAATTTGAAAACAGTGGCAAAATAAAATAAAAAGGGAAACAGAACAGAAAAATTAAAAGGAACAGTACTCACCTGGTCCACTTACCTGGTGGCCCAACAGGACCGGCCCAGCTCAGCCCAGCCCACCTCTTCCTCTCTCCTACTGTCTTCAACCTCCTGCCAGTGGGCAGGAGGGCGTGTGGCCGCCGTGCGCGCACACGCGCCTCGGCCACCTCCTGCTTGCCGCTCCCCCTCGACGCCCTGGCCTTCTCTGGTGGTGCCACGCATCTCCCTGCCTCTCTCCCTCACTCTTCTTCGCTCCTCCCCCTCCTCTGTTCTCCCCACCGAGAGCCGCCGCCGCCGCCGCTCGCAACCACCGCAACCACAGCCACTCCCTCGCTCCCTCTCTGCGTACCCGAGCTCCGCCACGACCCCGTGGAGCAACACACTCGATGCAC
>NW_021171351.1:0-833 GCF_002162155.2 Triticum dicoccoides
GCAAAGCGTAGCATGGAGAATGGCAGTAGCTGACCCCTGAAAGTAATTGCTGAAAGAAGTAACTTTCCTATTGACAAGAATAGCAGACGAGTTACATGATTACGTCTATGGTTGGCACACATGGTTCAAAATAATGATAGCCTAATGATATAGCAAGGTAATTAGGTTGAAGAGCAACCTCAACTTCACTGAATCACCATGCAGTACATATTCATTTAAAGAGTTCTCCACCGGCAACATATTTCATGACAATGGCAAGGTGTGTCAGGGTTAAATAAACCTGTTCATGATTGATATAGAAAATAAGACCATATAGTAAGTCCATTCAATTTTATCTAAGGACAATGATTTGCTAAGTTGGAGGGAGGGAGGGTGGGAGGGTGGGAGGGAGAGAGAGAGAGAGAGAGAGAGAGAGAGAGAGAGAGAGAGAGAGAAAGAGAGATGGAGAACTATATGCTGCTCTCTTTCAATGGAAAAATATGTGATGATGATTTTCTAAAGAAGTGTTGCATACATGGCAAGAAAGCTAGATAATCATATCTGAATAAAACTTGTAGAATTGAAAATCTCCTTGAACTCAATTCTAACTGCATCATAATTTTAGTTACATCTATAATTATTACTAATATTACTACACACTATTTACCTTGTTCTTTTATCAATAAAGAGGTTGCTTAAAATTCAGAAAAAATAACCGCATATTGTAACACGCAGAACTTACCTTGTTATTCTTTTCTCGGAAAAACTTCGGGTGCTATGTATGTTGGGAGTACCAAAGGTTGTTTTTTTGTTTGGAATGCAGCAAATCAGACTGAAACCTTGATGCCATAATT
>NW_021171352.1:0-1425 GCF_002162155.2 Triticum dicoccoides
CCACTCTCTCGCTTCTGCTCTCTTTTAATGCATTAGGACAACACCGATTCATCTGTTACTTGCTGCGGTAGCTGAACCCTTCATCCTTTGCATGACCTGTCATTGCCACAGTAAATAGATGAAACCCACTAGCATGAGTAGGAGTTGTTTGAGCCCTGTTGTGCCTACTCATTCATGCTTGTTTGTCATGCCTGCTACTGCTTAGAGTTGAGTCAGGTCTGATTCATCGGGGATGAATCAGAGGCGTGTGAACATGTCCTACTGTGTGTGAGCTAAGTGTGTGAACACGATTTGGTAAAGGTAGCGGTGAGAGGCCATGTAGGAGTACATGGTGGGTTGTCTCATTGCAGCCGTCCTTAGGAACTGAGTTCTGTGTTTGTGATCCATGACCAGTTACTACCACACATTGGGTTCCGGTAACTCGACCCCTCTCGACTTATTAATCAACATGATCTCTGTCCAGGAGTTGCAACTAGTTTCTGGTGTTTGTAGGTAGTAGTCTACCAAGTGGCACCCGGTACAGGTGGGCTTGGGACAGACTAGGCACAGTGGCACGGTGTACCAAGCGTACATCCACCCGTCGAGGTGGGCTTGGGAACCCTGCACACATCGTTTGGGGCCGTAAGCGACACCCCGGCCGGATCTCCTTGCGGATGGAACCCGAATAGGCGATAAACCTGGACTAGAGACTTGTTCGGTTAGTCAGGTCGTGGCCGACTCCCTCGCCCGGCTTCCGCTTGAAGGTTGCCGAGGTACATGACGTGTACAGGGCGATAAGTGGCGAAAGCGTGTGTGAAGAAGTACACCCCTGCAGGGTTATCATTATCTATTCGAATAGCCGGATTCCTCGGATAACTTGGACCCCTTGTACAGTTCATAGACAAGTGAAAGTGGACACTCTAAAATACGCAAGATAAGCGTGAGTGCTATGGATGGCGTTCTCGTAGGGAGGACGGGAGCGGATCCATAGTGGTGTATTGATATGGTGAATATGTGGACTCGTGTGCGCCACCTCAAAAGAGTTACTTGCAGTCGTAGTTCAGGTTAGCCACCGAGTCAAAGCTGGCTTGCTGCAGTTAAACTCCACCACCCCCCTTTGTTGGTAATGATGCATATGTAGATAGATCTGATGTAAGTCTTGCTGGGTACATTTGTACTCACGTTTGCCTATTTTATGTTTTTGTAGAGAGACTTCAGTCTCACTAGTAGTTCCGCTTGGACTTCGACGTTTAGCTTGTTACCTCAGCTACGATCTTGTGCCCTCGGCAGGATCTGGTAGATAGTCAGGCTTCTCAGCCTTTTTCATTTATAGTTGTCTGTACTCAGACATGTTAAGCTTCCGCTTGTGCTTTGACTTGTATGCTCTGATTGTTGGGTCATGAGACCCATGTTTGTAATATCTTGCTCCTCGGAGCCTATTGAATA
>NW_021171353.1:0-1821 GCF_002162155.2 Triticum dicoccoides
GAATCTCCCGCATCAAGAGAAACATCAAGAAAGGAATTGCGAATTGTTTCTCCATTAATGATCAAGGGGTCGTATACTTCGGGAATCGACTAGTGGTTCCCAAAGTGCGAAACCTGAGGCGATTGATCCTTAAGGAGGCTCATGAATCTCCTCTCACCATTCATCCCGGTAGTACTAAGATGTATCAGGACCTACGCCAGAGGTTCTGGTGGACTAGGATGAAGAGAGAAATTGCTCAGTATATTGCTAATTGCGACGTCTGTCGTCGTGTAAAAGCAGAACATCAACGGCCTGCTGGCACCCTTCAACCCTTAGCTATTCCTGAATGGAAATGGGATAAAATTGGTATGGATTTCATTACCGGTTTTCCCAGGACCAAGAGAGGGAATAATGCTATCTTCGTCGTTGTCGATCGTCTTTCCAAAGTAACCCATTTCCTACCTGTTCGTGAGAGTATAACCGCTAGTCAACTGGCAGACTTATACATCTCCCGGATAGTGTCTCTCCATGGTGTTCCTTTGGAAATTAACTCGGATCGAGGAAGTCTTTTCACCTCTTGATTTTGGGAAAGTTTCCAAAACGCTATGGGAACCCGTCTCTCCTTTAGCACCGCTTTCCACCCTCAGTCGAGTGGTCAAGTGGAACGCGTCAACCAGATTCTAGAAGACATGCTTCGAGCCTCTGTTATCTCATTCGCAATGGATTGGGAGAAGTGCCTTCCATTTGCCGAATTCGCTTACAACAACAGCTATCAATCTAGCTTGGGTAAAGCCCCTTTTGAAGTTCTGTATGGACGACGGTGTCGAACACCCCTTAACTGGTCAGAGACCGGGGAAAGACAATTCTTTGGCCTGGATATGATTCAGGAAGCAGAAGAGCAAGTTCGCATCGTTCGTGAAAAGTTGAAAACAGCCCAATCCCGTCAGAAGAGTCAATATGACCGAAAACATAAGGCTATGACTTTCGAGATTGACGAGAAGGCTTACCTTCGGGTTACCCCTCTAAAGGGAACCCATCGTTTCGGTATCAAAGGCAAATTGGCTCCTCGTTACATTGGACCTTTTCGCATTCTCGCCAAATGAGGAGAAGTTGCCTACCAGTTGGAACTACCTCCGCACCTCTCCAGAGTCCATGATGTATTCCACGTTTCTCAACTCAGGCGTTGCTTCTCGGATCCTATCCGTGGAGTGGACTACGAAACGCTTGATCTCCAAGATAATCTTACATATCGAGAGTACCCCATTCGTATCCTCGATCAGGCCGAGTGTACCACTCGACGTCATAATATCAAGTTTCTCAAAGTTCAATGGTCGCACCATTCTGAGGATGAAGCAACTTGGGAAAGGGAGGATCATCTTCGACTTGAGTATCCCGCCTTCCTTCCGGAGGAACCCAAATCTCGGGACGAGATTCTTTTGAGTGGGGGTGAGTTGTCACACCCTAGTTAGCCATGCATTAGAGTGTTGCATCATGTTTACTCTTTCATCAGAAACCTGAAATGGGGATGACAGAACCCCCAGTCCCCTCTGAAACCAACTAGGGTTTACTAAAAACTTTTTCAATGAACCTGAAATGCCCTTCTAAAATGCCCATCATTTTTGTCTTGGTTCAGAACCTCTGCCAAAAGTGGTGCACATTTTCCTAGGCCATCTTAGGGTTTTTGAATTAAATCATAAATATTTGAATTTGGGCATTTAGAATTATATAAAATATTTAAATGCTCAAATATCTCCAAACTAAAATGTTTCATGTTGGAAATAATCCAACTATGGACCAGGAGTAGTTTGGTGATTTTAGGAGTAGCCTAAGTATTTTATTTAA
>NW_021171354.1:0-901 GCF_002162155.2 Triticum dicoccoides
TAAAATGGGAATTTGTCAAAATTATCATATAAAAACACGTATTATAGTGTATTCAAAATACCAGGTTAAATGAAACACGTGAAAGATAATAATGGTAAATTTCTTAAACTGTTGTTCAAGCTTCTAAACATTAACTTAATATTTGAGTGTTTTATAATGATCATTTAAATATAGTAAAAATAAAATATATTTATAGCATAGGTAAATTTTAAGAATAAACAATACAAGCTAAAGGTGTTTACTATTATTTTATTCAGATATTTAACAAATCTCAATTGTTTCACAGCTATTAATTTAGTATCAATTATATTCAATAACCATTGCATAAATCCAATATTATTATCAGTATCTTCTAGTCCATTTTCAACATAGGATGTTGATACTTTCCTTGGTGGTAGAAATGTGAATTCGTGTCTCAGCGTGCCTTGATTGATCTGATATACTGCCAACTGAAAAAATGTAGTAAGTTAATAATGTATAACGGTTGGAGAATAACTTGAGAATATAGTGTTTTACAGGCAGTTCAAAGTATGAATTTGTAATATTAGTCAATATAATCATATAAAAAACATGTTTTATACTGTTTATGAAGTATCAGCTTAAATGACAAATATGGATGTTAGTAATGGTAAATAACAATCATGTACTAAATCTAATTGTCTAGGTTTCATGAAACTAACTTGATAATTGAGATTTTTATGAGCAGCTAAAAATATGAATTTGTAATATGAGTCAAAATTATGATATATAAGCACGTTTTATAGTGTTTATTATTAAGTATGAGCCTAAATGAAATATATGGAAGTTAATAATGGTAAATAAGAACCATTTACTTAATATAATGGTTAGGGTTTTATGACACTACCTTTTTGTAACACTACTATTAATTTAATATCAATTA
>NW_021171355.1:0-734 GCF_002162155.2 Triticum dicoccoides
CCACCGCCGGAGCACCCGGCCCCCCGCACCCGCACTTTTTGAACATATTTTTTAAATTTTTTTACTATTTTTATAAAAAATATTACTGTTATAATTTAAACAAGTTTGAACATATTTAAACACAAAAAAATATAAAAAACAGCATTTAAAATGCATAAAAAATATTACTGTTATGATTTAAACAAGTTTGAACATATTTAAACACAAATAAATATAAAAAACACCATTTAAAATGCATAAAAAAAATATTGGGAATTTTTTTTACTATTTTTATAAAAAATATTACTGTTATAATTTAAACAAGTTTGAACATATTTAAACACAAAAAAATATAAAAAACAGCATTTAAAATGCATAAAAAATATTACTGTTATGATTTAAACAAGTTTGAACATATTTAAACACAAATAAATATAAAAAACACCATTTAAAATGCATAAAAAAAATATTGGGGATCCTGGGAATCGAACCCAGGACCTCCTGGTGTGTGTGCTGCGTGCTGACCAGTCGGGCTAGTGCGTGGGTTCTGTTGTAGATAGGGTTGGGCTGTAGATATGGCTACTAGGCTAGGTTAAAACAAAATTCTAATGGCGCACCGAGGGGTGGTGCGCCATTAGAACAGTCGTACTTATGGCGCACCTGCGTGTGGTGCGCCATTAGAAAGCTTCCCTCCACCTATTCCCCTCTGGCCTCTCTCCCTCCCTCGCCAGATCCCCCCCCCCCACTCGACCTAA
>NW_021171356.1:0-1481 GCF_002162155.2 Triticum dicoccoides
ATATAGGGGTCGTTTATCCTCAAGTGCATCCATGTTTGTTAGAGTCTCATTACTGATTTGAATCAGAATTTTAAGTTTGGAGACACCCTTACTCCAACGCTTGAGATCATATCTCAGAATCTTGAGCTTTTTGCAAATTCGCGCCGCCGCATTGGGTGCGTGACATGGTTTAGACCATGAACCAGCAACAACCTCCATGAACCCCTCATGATCTGTCCAAAAATTTTCAAACCGAAAAAGCCTGGACCGTGGGATGCTTGATTCAATCGTGACCACACAAGGAATGTGGTCAGACACTGGCTTCCCCAGGGGCAAGACCATTGTGTTAGGGTATTTGGTGGTCCAATCAGACGACGTGAAAAACCAATCTAATTGTTCAAGCAGAGGATCATCTTGCATGTTACTCCATGTGTATGCACGGCCTTTAACTGGTAGTTCCATTAGTGATTGTGCGCGGATAATCTCATTGAATAGTAGCATGTCCGCAGTGTTGCCACCTGACTTGTTTCTGTTATTCGTGGAGCGAATAAAGTTAAAGTCACCCAGAATTAACCAATTGTCATCATCAGGGATATTAAGCTCAAAAAGCCAGTTTGTAAAGTCTAGTCTGCGCTGACCAGAACAGGGGCCATAAACATTGATTAGATTCCACGAATCATGTGACTGCGTGGCCACGAAAGAGATCCCAATGGAAAAAGAATCCACAAACCAAGATGTACCAGTAAAAACAGCACTATTCCAGATAACGATGAGGCCCCCAGAAGCCCCCATTGACGGTGCAAAAACAAATATATCGAAGCGCTTAGGGCAGAAAGTCTTAATAAAAGCAGGATCGAAGGATTCACGTTTAGTTTCCTGGATACATATCACAGAACAACCGCTAGTATCAATCGCATTCCTAACAGCCAAAAGTTTGTCATCAGAGTTTATGCCTCTGATGTTCCACGAGAGCACATTCCACGATTTATTCATCAGTCGGGTAGCCTTCAGTGCTCATCTTCCCCGGACGAGCTCTGATCATCCAGCAACTTGTCACGGGAGATGGCTTCCGGACGAATTCCACAACTGCGCCCCATCTGTTAAAGATCCTCGATCGACATTGGCTGGGGGCAATCGGCAATGGGAACCTGCACAGGAGCAGCAGCCAAAGAAACAACATTGACAAAAGGAATGTCTCTAGGTTTCACCCTTGATTTTGAACGCCTTGCTTCCGGAGCATGGTTGATTTTGAAACCATCGTACTTGTTGGATCTGTTGCTTCGTCTGACAGTGGTTGTGTCCAGTGGCACTAATATGTTACTATGTTGATGAGTATTGAACACAGAGGAAGACGCCAGCACCTGGAGCGCAGTAGACTGGTCTGATGAAAGCATCATCTGAGTCTCCTCATCCGCTGAGACGAGCTGTGGAAGCGCCTTGAGGCCAGGAGATTGTTCCGGTAGATCCCAATTCATAGCATTGGAACGAGCCCTGGGTTTAGG
>NW_021171357.1:0-810 GCF_002162155.2 Triticum dicoccoides
TGTCACACCCTAGCTAGTCATGCATTAGAGTGTTGCATCATGTTTACTCTTTCATCAGAAACTTGAAATGGGGATCTGTGAAACCCTCAGAACCATTTTGAAAATGATCCAAATAAAAATTTCTCCAAAAGGGTCCAAGAAAATGCTCATGTTGCTCTCTGGAAATATTGGACAAAGATAAAAATCAAACCAATATTTTTAGTGGCTCATGGACATTTATTTTGGGCATTTGGAATTAATGTATAAATATTTGCTTTGGAAATATATTTCTATATATATTAATATATGTCCAAATATTATGCCAATTATACAGGAGCTCTGGAATAATATATCTAGCCCCTGCAAAAATTGGCCTAAGTTAAATAAATGATTTAATATGTTATTTAAATCAAAACAAATGTCAGAAATTAGAAAACAGAAAAGAAATAAAAGGGAGAAGCTTACCTGGGCTCCTCCCTGTGCGGCCCAGCCAGCTGGCCGGCCCAGCAAGCCAGCCCAGCCCACCACCGCCGTCGTCCTCCTGGCGCCAGTCGGCCAGGTGTGTGGCCGGCGCGCGCGCACGGCCGGAGCGCCACGCCACCAGCTCGTCTGCCTGCCTCCCCCGCCAGCGCGACGCCGCGGCGCTTCTTCTCGCTGCCGCCCCGATCCCCTGGCCTTATCCCCCCCCTCTCTCCCGTGCTGCTCCCTCTCTCTCTCTCTCACGGCCGAGCACCACCATCGCCGCCGTTCGCCATAGCAGCCATCTCCGGCCACCCCTCGCTCCCCCGACTAGCTCAGGAGCTCCGCCACAACTTCCTCTTCCTCCCCACC
>NW_021171358.1:0-914 GCF_002162155.2 Triticum dicoccoides
AGCAGCCGAGCCCCGAGCGCTCGCAACGCCCGAGACCACCGCACCGACCTCGCCCGAGCTCACCGTCGCCGGAGATCCCCTTCAACGCCGTCGTCGCTCCGGTCCATCTCCGGCCGCACCAAGAACTCCGTCGCACTCACTGTGAGCTTAGCCATCTTCCCCTCCCTTCCGTTCTTGCTCCCGAGCCGTGTAGCAACCTCCCGGAGCTCAACCGCACCCACCGCCGTGGAGCTCGTCGCCGACGTGCTCCCGGTCATCCTCCGGCCACAAGATGGTGTCCATCTTACTCACCAAGTTCCGCAGCACCTAGCTAGCTACTCCACGAGCCTCACCGAACCCTCTAGCGCCAAGTTCACCTCCGACCGAACCCCGGTGGCCGCCAAAGTCGTGCCGGCGCCAACTCCGGCCATCCCGACCTCAACGGACTCCGCCAAGAGCTGCGGTTTGTCCTCAGCTTCCCTCCGGTGGTCTCCGCGGCCCATTTGGTGGCCGAAATGGCCAAAACCACTTCCGCCGCCGCGTCGGGCTCGCCGGCGGCTAAACGCCGGTGCAGCCGACCCGGGTTTGACCACGGGTGGGCCCTGGTTGACTCCCCTGAGTCAATGACAGGTGGGGCCCAGCCCTGTTAATTAAATAGGATTAGTTTTAATTAAGTTTTAATTAAAATAATCACCCTGACATGCGGGACCCACTGTCAGGTTTGACCTGGACCAGTTCCGTTGACCTGCTGACGTCACACTGACGTCAGGCTGACGCAGTAATTGATTTTCTGGATTTAATTTAAATCAGGAAATTCCAGAATATTATTTAAACTTCAAAAATTCATAACTTTTATTCTGTAACTCCAAATTGGACAAATTATATATGAAAAATGATCAGAAAAATCCAATCTATCCATCTGTACTATTTTCATG
>NW_021171359.1:0-5955 GCF_002162155.2 Triticum dicoccoides
GGGAAACCTCCCCTAGGCCGCCGCCCCCCTAGTATATCTCATCTACTAGGGCCGGCGCCCCCCTGGCACCCCTATATATAGTGGGGGAGAGGAGGGACTTCATACACCAGCCCCTGGCGCCTCCATCTCCCCCCGTTACGTCTCTCCCTCGTAGTCTCGGCGAAGCCCTGCTGCTGTGACGCCCTGCATCCACCACCACGCCGTCGTGCTGCTGGATCTTCATCAACCTCTCCTTCCCCCTTGCTGGATCAAGAAGGAGGAGACGTCTCCCGTCCCGTACGTGTGTTGAACGCGGAGGTGCCGTCCGTTCGGCGCTGGTCATCGGTGATTTGGACCACGTCGAGTACGACTACATCATCACCTTGCAAGCTTCCGCACGCGATATACAAGTGGTATGTAGATGCAAACTCTCTCCCTTGACTCGTTGCTTAGATGAACTCATAGATGGATCTTGGTGAAACCGTAGGAAAAATTTTAATTTTCTGCAATGTTCCCCAACAGTGGCATCATGAGCTAGGTCTATGCGTAGTTCTCTTTGCACGAGTAGAACACAATTTTGTTGTGGGCATGGATTTTGTCATCTTACTTGCCTCTACTAGTCTTTTCTTGCTCAACAGTATTGTGGGATGAAGCGGCCCGGACCAACCTTACACGTACGCTTACGTGAGACCGGTTCCACCGACTGACATGCACTAGTTGCATAAGGTGGCTGGCGGGTGTCTGTCTCTCCCACCTTAGTTGGAGCGGAATCGATGAACAGGGCCCTTATGAAGGGTAAATAGAAGTTGACAAAATCACGTTGTGGTGATTCGTAGGTAAGAAAACGTTCTTGCTAGAACCCAATTGCAGCCACGTAAAAGATGCAACAACAATTAGAGGACGTCTAACTTGTTTTTGCAGCGATTGATCATGTGATGTGATATGGCCAGAAGTTGTGATGAATGATGAATTGTGATGTATGAGATCATGTTCTTTGTAATAGGATTCACGACTTGCATGTCGATGAGTATGACAACCGGCAGGAGCCATAGGAGTTGTCATTATTTTTGTATGACCTGCGTGTCATTGAATAACGCCATGTAAACTACTTTACTTTATTGCTAAACGTTAGTCATAGAAGTAGAAGTAGTCGTTGGCGTGACAACTTCATGAAGACACGATGATGGAGATCATGATGATGGAGATCATGGTGTCAAGCCGGTGACAAGATGATCATGGAGCCCCGAAGATGAAGATCAATGGAGCTATATGATATTGGCCATATCATGTCACAACTATATAATTGCATGTGATGTTTATTATGTATTATGCATCTTGTTTACTTAGGACGACGGTAGTAAATAAGATGATCCCTTATAAAATTTCAAGAAGTGTTCTCCCCTAACTGTGCACCGTTGCTACAGTTCGTCGTTTCTAAGCACCACGTGATGATCGGGTGTGATGGATTCTTACGTTCACATACAACGGGTGTAAGACAGTTTTACAAAGCGAAAACACTTAGGGTTAACTTGACGAGCCTAGCATGTGCAGACATGGCCTCGGAACACGGAGACCGAAAGGTCGAACACGAGTCGTATGGAAGATACGATCAACATGAAAATGTTCACCGACGATGACTAGTCCGTCTCACGTGATGATCGGACACGGACTAGTCGACTCGGATCGTGTTGATGGTCAATAAGACCACTAAGTTCAAGAAGGGCAAGGGTAAGAAGAACTTCAAGAAGGACGGCAAAGATGTTGCCGCGCCTGGTAAGCCAGTTACCGGGAAGAAGTCAAAGAATGGACCCAAGCCTGAGACTGAGTGCTTTTATTGCAAGGGGAAGGGTCACTGGAAGCGGAACTGCCCCAAATACTTAGCGGATAAGAAGGCCGGCAACACCAAAGGTATATTTGATATACATGTGATTGATGTGTACCTTACCAGTACTCGTAGTAACTCCTGGGTATTTGATACCGGTGCCGTTGCTCATATTTGTAACTCACAGCAGGAGCTGCGGAATAAACGGAGACTGGCGAAGGACGAGGTGACGATGCGCGTCGGGAATGGTTCCAGAGTCGATGTGATCGCTGTCGGCACGCTGCCTCTACATTTACCTATGGGATTAGTTTTGAACCTTAATAATTGTTATTTAGTGCCAAGTTTGAGCATGAACATTGTATCTGGATCTCGTTTAATACGAGATGGCTACTCATTTAAGTCTGAGAATAATGGTTGTTCGATTTATATGAGAGATATGTTTTATGGTCATGCTCCGATGGTCAATGGTTTATTCTTAATGGATCTTGAGCGTAATATTACACATGTTCATAGTGTAGATGCCAAAAGATTTAAAGTTGATAACGATAGTCCCACATACTTGTGGCACTGCCGCCTTGGTCACATTGGTGTCAAGCGCATGAAGAAGCTCCATGCCGATGGACTTTTAGAGTCTCTTGATTATGAATCGTTTGACACGTGCGAACCATGCCTCTTGGGCAAAATGACCAAGACTCCGTTCTCCGGAACAATGGAGCGAGCAACCAACTTGTTGGAAATCATACATACCGATGTGTGCGGTCCAATGAGCGTTGAGGCTCGCGGAGGATATCGTTATGTTCTCACTCTCACAGATGACTTGAGTAGATATGGGTATGTCTACTTAATGAAACACAAGTCTGAGACCTTTGAAAAGTTCAAGGAATTTCAGAATGAGGTGGAGAATCAACGTGACCGAAAGATAAAATTCTTACGATCAGATCGTGGAGGAGAATACTTAAGTCACGAATTTGGTACACACTTAAAGAAATGTGGAATCGTTTCACAGCTCACGCCGCCTGGAACACCTCAGCGAAACGGTGTGTCCGAACGTCGTAATCGCACTCTATTGGATATGGTGCGGTCTATGATGTCTCTTACCGATTTACCGCTATCATTTTGGGGATACGCTCTAGAGACAGCTACATTCGCTTTAAATAGGGCACCGTCTAAATCCGTTGAGATGACACCGTATGAATTATGGTTTGCAAAGAAACCTAAGCTGTCGTTTCTAAAAGTTTGGGGATGCGAAGCTTATGTCAAGAAACTTCAACCTGAAAAGCTCGAACCCAAGTCGGAAAAATGCGTATTCATAGGATACCCTAAGGAAACTGTAGGGTACACCTTCTACTTAAGATCCGAAGGCAAGATCTTTGTTGCCAAGAACGGATGCTTTCTGGAAAAAGAGTTTCTCTCGAAAGAAGTAAGTGGGAGGAAAGTAGAACTCGATGAAGTACTACCTCTTGAGCGGGATAGTGACGCAGCACAGGAAACCGTTCCTGTGATGCCCACACCAACTGAAGAGGAAATCCATGATAATGATCAAGGTACTTCGGATCAAGTTACTGCTGAACTTCGTAGGTCCACAAGGACACGTTCCGCACTAGAGTGGTACGGCAACCCTGTCCTGGAAATCATGTTGTTAGACAACAATGAACCTTCGAACTATGAAGAAGCAATGGCGGGCCCGGATTCCAACAAATGGCTTGAAGCCATGAAATCCGAGATAGAATCCATGTATGAAAACAAAGTATGGACTTTGACAGACTTGCCCGATGATCGGCGAGCGATAGAAAACAAATGGATCTTTAAGAAGAAGACGGACGCGGATGGTAATGTTACCATCTATAAAGCTCGACTTGTCGCTAAGGGTTATCGACAGGTTCAAGGAATTGACTACGACGAGACATTCTCTCCCGTAGCGAAGCTAAAGTCCGTCCGAATCATGTTAGCAATTGCCGCATACTATGATTATGAGATATGGCAGATGGACGTCAAAACAGCATTCCTTAACGGGCATCTTAAGGAAGAACTGTATATGATGCAGCCGGAAGGTTTTGTCGATCCTCGGAACGCTAACAAAGTATGCAAGCTCCAGCGATCCATTTATGGACTGGTGCAAGCATCTCGGAGTTGGAACATTCGCTTTGATGAGATGATCAAAGCGTTTGGGTTTATGCAGACTTATGGAGAAGCCTGCGTTTACAAGAAAGTGAGTGGGAGCTCTGTAGCATTTCTCATATTATATGTAGATGACATACTCCAGATGGGAAATAATATAGAATTTCTGGACAGCATTAAGGCCTACTTGAATAAGTGTTTTTCAATGAAGGACCTTGGAGAAGCTGCTTATATATTAGGCATCAAGATCTATAGAGATAGATCGAGACGCCTCATAGGTCTTTCACAAAGTACATACCTTGATAAGATTTTGAAGAGATTCAGAATGGATCAGTCCAAGAAGGGGTTCTTGCCTATGTTACAAGGTATGAGACTGAGCTCAGCTCAGTCACCGACCACGGCAAAAGATAAAGAAGAGATGAGTGTCATCCCCTATGCTTCAGCCATAGGATCTATTATGTATGCCATGCTGTGTACCAGACCCGATGTAAACCTTGCCGTAAGTTTGGTAGCAAGATACCAAAGTAATCCCGGCAAGGAACACTGGACAGCGGTCAAGAATATCCTGAAGTACCTGAAAAGGACGAAGGACATGTTTCTCGTTTATGGAGGAGACGAAGAGCTCGTCGTAAAGGGTTACGTCGACGCTAGCTTCGACTCAGATCTGGATGACTCTAAGTCACAAACCGGATACGTGTATATGTTGAATGGTGGAGCAGTAAGCTGGTGCAGCTGCAAGCAGAGCGTCGTGGCGGGATCTACGTGTGTAGCGGAGTACATGGCAGCCTCGGAGGCAGCACATGAAGCGATTTGGGTGAAGGAGTTCATCACCGACCTAGGAGTCATACCCAATGCGTCGGGGCCGATCAAACTCTTCTGTGACAACACTGGAGCTATTGCCCTCGCCAAGGAGCCCAGGTTTCACAAGAAGACCAGGCACACCAAGCGTCGTTTCAACTCCATCCGTGAAAATGTTCAAGATGGAGACATAGAGATTTGCAAAGTGCACACGGATCTGAATGTAGCAGATCCGCTGACTAAACCTCTCTCGCGTGCAAAACATGATCAACACCAGAACTCTATGGGTGTTCGATTCATCACAATGTAACTAGATTGGTGACTCTAGTGCAAGTGGGAGACTGTTGGAAATATGCCCTAGAGGCAATAATAAAAGTATTATTATATTTCATTGTTCATGATAATTGTCTTTTATTCATGCTATAACTGTATTATCCGGAAATCGTAATACACGTGTGAATACTTAGACCACAATATGTCCCTGGTAAGCCTCTAGTTGACCAGCTCGTTGTGATCAACAGATAGTCATGGTTTCCTGACTATGGACATTGGATGTCATTGATAACGGGATCACATCATTAGGAGAATGATGTGATGGACAAGACCCAATCCTAAGCATGGCATAAAAGATCGTGTAGTTTGTTTTGCTAGAGCTTTGCCAATGTCGAATATCTCTTCCTTAGACCATGAGATCGTGTAACTCTCGGATACCGTAGGAGTGCCTTGGGTGTATCAAACGTCACAACGTAACTGGGTGATTATAAAGGTGCATTACAGGTATCTCCGAAAGTAGCTGTTGGGTTGACACGGATCGAGACTGGGATTTGTCACTCCGTATGACGGAGAGGTATCTCTGGGCCCACTCGGTAATGCATCATCATATTGAGCTCAATGTGACCAAGGTGTTGGACACGGGATCATGCATTACGGTACGAGTAAAGTGACTTGCCGGTAACGAGACTGAACAAGGTATTGGGATACCGACGATCGAGTCTCGGGCAAGTAACATACCGATTGACAAAGGGAATTGCATACAGGGTTTGATCGAATCCTCGACATAGTGGTTCATCCGATGAAAACATCGAGGAGCATGTGGGAGCCATCATGGGTATCCAGATCCCGCTGATGGTTATTGACTGAGAGCGTCTCGGTCATGTCTGCATGTCTCCCGAACCCGTAGGGTCTACACACTTAAGGTTCGGTGACGCTAGGGTTATGAAGATATGTATATGCAGAAA
>NW_021171360.1:0-1142 GCF_002162155.2 Triticum dicoccoides
ACATAGGAAATGTCATCTGACGACGAAAAAGATTTCATTATGTGCGAACACTGTGAAGACCAGCGCGGCCTGTGCGACAGAAATTTCCTTGTTGATGGTAGGCGCTTCAGCATCAAGCTGGATGAGACATTCAAAGTTGATACAGTAAGTCACTTTGTCAATTATTATTTGAATGCAAAACTTATGCTTCATTTGCTTCAACTTATAATTTTAAATTTTCACTATTCTATTAGCGCATCCCCTGCCATGCAAGAATTTTTGTCTTGGATAAGATAGGTTTTAGTGCTATAGATGATATGGAGGTAAAGAGAGTTTACTTGACACTACTAGAAATACCACTACTAATGGCGCACCTAATATGGCCATTAATGGCGCATCACTGGTGCGCCATTGATAGCACGCCATTAGTAATTTTTACTAATGGCGCACCACCTGGTGCGCCATTAGTATCTGGTATACTAATGGCGCACCACCTGGTGCGCCATTAGTATATGCGAGGGTGCGCCATTAGTATGCCTCCCAGGGGGCATGTATACCCAGGTGCTTTGGCATACTAATGGCGCACCACCTCTGGATGCGCCATTAGTAACCGCAGCATACTAATGGCGCACTACCCGGTGATGCGCCATTAGTATGCACTGTCATACTAATGGCACACTGTCGTGTGATGCGCCATTAGTATGAATATTAGGTTTTTTTTATTTTTTATTTTCTGTTTTTTGCACAGGTTACAAAATGTATAATTTGACAAAATATAGACAGCACACATCAACAATAGATTCATCAAATACAATAGAAGATTAGTCTTTGAATACAATTCATCATATTAGTCTCCGAATACAATTCATCATATTAGTCTCTGAATTAAAAAGACCGAACAAAGATAGAACATTATATTACAAGTCTCGAGACCGCGAGTAGCGAGTTTGTCTTCGCATTACAAGTCGATATCGATCATCTAAACTACCATCACATAGAAGAGAGCTGCGGTCATCACGATGAGCATCATCACGATGAAACTCGTCTTCATCCGGTTCCTCCAACGCTCCCTCCCCTCTCCCGCTAGATAGCGGGCGTATCTAGATTCGGCCTCGGCCCTAGTGGTGTACCCTTTGTAACTGTTACCGCTGAATCGGTGAACC
>NW_021171361.1:0-1355 GCF_002162155.2 Triticum dicoccoides
TGTCATTTCTTAAAATTTTGGGGCTGCGACGCTTATGTGGAAAAGTTTCAGGCTGATAAGCTCGAACCCAAAGCGGATAAAATGCATCTTCATAGGACACCCAAAACAGTTGGGTATACCTCCTAATTCAGACCCGAAAGCAATTTGAATTGTTTCTAGAATTGGGTCCTTTCTCGAGGAAAGGTTTCTCTCGAAAAGTTGAGTGGGAGGATGGTGGAGACTTGATGAGGTTATTGAACCGTCACTTCAACAAGTGTGTAGCAGGGCACAGGAAGTTGTTCCTGTGGCACGTACACCAACTGAAGTGGAAGCTTATGATAGTGATCATGAAGTTTCGGATCAAGTCACTACCGAACCTCGTAGGATGACAAGGATGCGTACTACTTCAGAGTGGTACGTAATCCTGTCTTGGAAGTCATGTTGCTAGACAACAATGAACCTACGAGCTATGGAGAAGCGATGGTGGGCCCGGATTCCGATAAATGGCTCAAGGCCATAAAACCCGAGAGAGGATCCATGTATGAAAACAAAGTGTAGACTTTGGAAGAACTACTTGATGGTCGTAAGGCTGTTAGGTACAGATGGATTTTGAAAGGAAGACAGACAATGATGGTAAGTGTCACCATTGAAGAAAGCTCGACTTGTCGTTAAGAAGTTTCCCGACAAGTTCAAGGAGTTGAGTGCGGTGAGACTTTCTCACTCGTAGCGATGCTAAGAGTCTGTTGGAATTATATTAGCAATTACTGCATTATTTATGAAATCTTGCAGATAGGATGTCAAAACATTGTTTCCTCGACGATTCTTGAGGAAAGGTTGTATGTGATACAACCGGAAGGTTTTGTCCATCCTGAAATATGCTAATAAGTATGCAAAGCTCCAGCAATCCTTCTGAGGACTGGAGTGAACATCTCGGAGTTGGAATGTATGCTTTGATGATGATCAAAGATTTTGGGTGTATACAAAGTTTATGAGAAACTTGTATTTCCAAAGAAGTGAGTGGGAGCACTATAGAATTTCTGATGAGTATATGTTGTTGACATATTAATGATCAGAAATGACGTAGAATTTCTGGAAAGCATATAGGGTTATTTGGAAAGTGTTTTCAATGGAAAACCTGGATTAAGCTACTTGAACATTGAGCATCAAGATCTATAAGGATAGATCAAAACGCTTAATAGTACTTTCAAATGAGCACATGCCTTGACGTGATCTTGAAGGTGTTCAAGATGGATCAGTCAAAGAAGGAGTTCTTGCCTGAGTTGTAAGGTATGAAGTTAAGACTTAAAGCTCGACCATGGCAGAATAGAGAGAAAGGAACGAAGGTCGTCCCCTATGCTTAAGACATAGGCTCTACA
>NW_021171362.1:0-979 GCF_002162155.2 Triticum dicoccoides
TTCCCTAAATCAATATATCTTCACAAAATTTGCCTTCAAGGCTTCGAATAAAAACAGTTTTCCTTCACATCCTCGCCCCGATGTACTTCACGAGGCGACTTCTCCCTAGCAGCGTCTGTGTATGAAGATGTGGCAGCGTCAACCACGTCAGTTCATCTCTTCATTATTTATTTCTTCTCCAGGCTCACATAGCATCCTTGTTGGCATATTTCCCCCCGATGGTTTTTTACCAGCGCGTCGCGACCTCAAGCCACCATCCACTATGTACTTTCAGTTAATTCCCACTATCCCACACGTTCCATAAGATTAATTGAGGAGGCATTTGAGCGGCCTGCCGGAGTAGTGACGTCGCCCATATTCAGAAGCCTATCCCGATGGTTCCTCTTCATCTTCCCTGAATCAATATATCTTCACAAAATTTGCCTTCAAGGCTTCGAATAAAAACAGTTTTCCTTCACATCCTCGCCCCGATGTACTTCACGAGGTGACTTCTCCCTAGCGGCGTCTGTGTATGAAGATGTGGCAGCGTCAACCACGTCAGTTCCTCTCTTCATTATTTGTTTCTTCTATAGGCTCACATAGCATCCTTGCTGCCATATTTCCCCCCGATGGTTTTTTACCAGCGCGTCGCGACCTCAAGCCACCATCCACTATGTACTTTTAGTTAATTCCCACTATCCCACACGTTCCATAAGATTAATTGAGGAGGCATTTGAGCGGCCTGCCGGAGTAGTGACGTCGCCCATATTCAGAAGCCTATCCCGATGGTTCCTCTTCATCTTCCCTGAATCAATATGTCTTCACAAAATTTGCCTTCAAGGCTTCGAATAAAAACAGTTTTCCTTCACATCCTCGCCCCGATGTACTTCACGAGGCGACTTCTCCCTAGCGGCGTCTGTGTATGAAGATGTGGCAGCGTCAACCACATAATTTCATCTCTTCATTATTTGTTTCTTCTCCAGGCTCACATAGCATCCTT
>NW_021171363.1:0-853 GCF_002162155.2 Triticum dicoccoides
CAGTGACCCTGGGGGGTCAAACCCCAGGTCGGACAAGTCAAACCCCACCGGCGACATGACGCCGGCGAGGCCCGAGACGGCGGCGAAAGTGCTTTTTGCCATTCCGGCAACCAAATGGACGGCGGAAGGCATCTACGTGTTGCTGAGGTTGAGCCGCGACTATTGGTGGTGGTGGTTGGGCTCGGGGTGGCCGGAGTTGACGGCGGCGAGCTCGGCTGCGGCGGCCGGAGTTCGGGTGCGGTCGGGATCAGTGTTGCAGGGGGTTTGGGGAGGCGTTGGTGCGTGCTGCGTGCTCCTGGTGAGGTGGGGAGCACGATGGTGTGCTCGGTTGGGCGCTACGGCGACCGTGGCCACGACGGCGACATCGCCGGCGGCGTGGAGCTCTCGGCCGAGGTGGGGCTAGGGCCTAGAAGTCGAAAGAGACCAGGGAAGAAAGGGGAAACAATCCGGGGGCTCACCGCGGAGCTGCAGGGATGGTTAGCGGGCTCGGGGACGCGCTGGTGACGGTGAATTCGACGGCAACGACGGTCGGAGCCCGAAGAGGGGAACGGCGACGTGGCGGCGATGCAGGGCTTCCGGGGACCCGTGGAGCGGTGGGGAGGAAGAGGGAGTCGAGGCGGAGCTTCTGAGCTAGTCGGGGGAGCGAGGGGTGGCCGGAGACGATGGCTATGGCGAACGGCGGCGACGGTGGTGTTCGGCCGTGAGAGAGAGAGAGCGAGGGAGAGGAGAGGAGAGCCGGGGGAGAGTGAGAGAGAGCAGGGGGAGAGGCGTGGCGTCGTCCAGGGCGTCGAGCGAGGAGGGGAGGGCAGGCAAGCAGGCGAGCAGGTGGCGTGGCGCGGTGGCGCGCGCGCGC
>NW_021171364.1:0-830 GCF_002162155.2 Triticum dicoccoides
ACGTCAGTGACACAGGTTAGACAGGGGGGGTTAGTTTAGTTTAATTAAAGATTAGGGGCACTAGGGCCCACATGTCAGTGTCAGGGGGTTAGCTTAGGTGGTGATTAGCTTAAACTAATCACCTGATGGCGGGGGCCCACCTGTCATAGACCCAGGGGAGGTCAAACCCCTGGTCAAACGACTCAATCCCGCCGGCGTTGAGTCGCCGGCGAGGCCGAGGCGGCGGAGGCCTTCGGGTTTCTTGCTCCGGCGACCAAATGGCCAGCGGAGGGCATCTACGGAATGCCCAGGCTCGCGCGCATCTAACAGGGCAAACGGGAGAAGCTAGGGCGGCCGTAATCCTCGCCGGCGTCGAGCTCAGCGGCTGCCGGACC
This sequence comes from Triticum dicoccoides, assembly GCF_002162155.2. Taxonomy (NCBI): domain Eukaryota; kingdom Viridiplantae; phylum Streptophyta; class Magnoliopsida; order Poales; family Poaceae; genus Triticum; species Triticum dicoccoides. Next base: position 375 of record NW_021171364.1, read on the forward strand.
TCGGGCGTTGGCGGGAACGGCGCTACGGTGCACAAGAGGGGAAACGGAAGGGCGCTGCGGCCTCCTGGAGTTGCGGTGAGCACGACGGTGGGCTCGGGAGCGAGCTGCGGTGGCTGTGGCCACGGCCACGCCATGGCCGGCGGCGAGAAGCTCTCGGCCGCGGTGGATAACCTAGCTACGGCGCGCGAACGACGAAACAGAGAGGGGGAAACGGACGGAGAGCTCACGTAGACCCTGTAGATGTGGACGGCGAGCTTGAGGGAGGCCGGACGGGGGCGGATTTGACGGCGGCGATCCGCGGTGGCCGAGGAGGGGAACGGCGAAGCTGGCAGCATCCAGGGCTTCCGGAGGGCCGTGGATCGGTGGGGAGGAAGAGGGGGTCGAGGCGGAGCCTTTGAGCGCATCGGCGAGGCTAGGGGGTGGCGGTGGCCGCGAGGGAGCTCGTCGGTGGCGGCG
>NW_021171365.1:0-1382 GCF_002162155.2 Triticum dicoccoides
GTCGAGAACCAATTCCAGTTAAAAGAATGGCAGCTCAGCCGGAAAAGTAATTTATAAGGATCAATGATGATTGCGTGTATTCGCAAACATATTGAGTCAATAGACCCAAAATGATAATGACAAGGAATGTCAATAAGATTTCTATACTTATGGGTTTAATCATAATGAAAGCAAACAAGAAATTCCAGAGCAATAGGTTGCTGAGGATTTTTGGAATATCGGGTGGTATTTCGAAGACTTTTGTGTAACTCATGAACAACTGGGGGATGGGCGGTTACTCGATAAATGCGAGAATTAACCGTAGGGGTATTCAAGTGACAAGAACAGCAAGGCAGTAAGCTCAAGGGATTATCGAAACCACGACGAGTTTTTCAGGATATCTTGTAATAACAAGACCACTGGGGATGAATGTAAGAATAACAAATGCAAGTAGTTATCCATAAGGGTTTGCTGTGGAAGGTGAATTGCAAACGCGATGAACACAAGTTCTCGGGTTAACAGCGGAGAGTATCTTCAGGGTCTTCTGGTGCAGCAGACGATCATCAGTAACAAGGGGCTCTCCGGGTGAAAGTGATAACGAGATCCTAGTGTTAGATTTAGTAAACTTCATTTAACCCGAATAGAAGAGATGTCAGAGTCCCAGAGTATAGGTCGAGGAATAAAAGATCCTAATACCACCCAATGGCGACATGTGCCCGTAAGACACACAGCCATGTTAGTAAAAGTTTTGTAAAGTCTAGACTCGACTTCGGCCAAGGAGTTGGAAAGGGGGATTCCTACAGGCAGTTGGCTCTGATACCAACTTGTGACGCCCCCGATTTAATCGTACACTAATCATGCACGCAAATGTGTACGATCAAGATCAGGGACTCACGGGAAGATATCACAACACAACTCTACAAATAAAATAAGTCATACAAGCATCATAATACAAGCCAGGGGCCTCGAGGGCTCGAATACAAGTGCTCGATCATAGACGAGTCAGCGGAAGCAACAATATCTGAGTACAGACATAAGTTAAACAAGTTGCCATAAGATGGCTAGCACAAACTGGGATACAGATCGAAAGAGGAGCAGGCCTCCTGCCTGGGATCCTCCTAGGTCACTCCTGGTCGTCACCAGCGGGCAGCACGTAGTAGTAGGCACCTCCGGTGTAGTAGGGGTCGTCGTCGACGGTGGCGTCTGGCTCCTGGACTCCAGCATCTGGTTGCGACAACCAGGTAGAAGGGAAAGGGGAAAAGAGGGAGAAAAGCAACCGTGAGTACTCATCCAAAGTACTCGCAAGCAAGGAGCTACACTACATATGCATGGGTATATGTGTAAGGAGGCCATATCGGTGGACTGAACTGCAGAATGCCAGAATAAGAAGGGGATAGCTAATA
>NW_021171366.1:0-2291 GCF_002162155.2 Triticum dicoccoides
AGTCCTTGAAGATTTCCACAACATTTGGTTCAGGTACTTTTTGGTCCTTGCGGGCTTTCCTCTGCATTTTGAACAAGTCAATATAGATCTGATAATATGGTACAGCAAAAAGAGTCAAACAGCAGCTAATTACAAGAGCCTCGCAGTGTGCAATATAGCTACGAGATCCTGTTGTCTGTTGTAATTTCACTTTCGTACGGTTGGCCTTGTTCTTTGAACAGTTCACCTACAAGACGATAGATTTGTGTGACACATGCGTAAATAGGACTCCAACATGTGATCTGATCACATATATATAATGTACCTGATACTTCGGATCAGACCAGTGTTTAACAAGGCCCCTCCAATATTCATCTGATATATTTTCCACTGGAGGTGTTTGGGAAAGTTCACTGTTAGCCTTGCCTTCAAAGTGAGATTTCCTCAAGTTATACCGATACTGTCGCAGAGCAGACTTGAAAACATGGGTGCAAGCTTGTCTGGTTGCATCATCTTGGCTATCCAACTTGAACCTCATCTGTTGAAAATTATGGGAGTCTCATTATCAGCAACCTAGAAAGTATGGGACAGAGCAAGACGATATTACTAGTTTCCATACATAACCATACTTACAGATAAATGGTCGAGGAAGGTGTTGAACTGGGTTTCGTGTTCGTCATTCCTGTACTGAATCCATGATGGGAGGATATGTACATGACACCTAACGGCAACCGCTGCCTCTGATACTAAGTTGGCTGACTCTGTAGCATCACGTGGCCTTTTTAAACCTTCCTCAAAACGGATCTCCATTCTTCCTTCTCTAGATTTAGTTAACCTATCGAGCATTATCCCTGATGTTTGTTTCCTCTTGCGCCTAGGTTCTAGTCCAATAACGAACATAGGAAGTGTTAGTGTACATCAAACTGTGAGACTATATATAAAGAAGCAGGCAACTGTAACTTGACTCTAGCAACTACCTTCTTGCTGTTGAAGCTCACAAGGTTCATCTGATATTGCCAACTCGTCTTGTGTCAAGAGTGCTTGGGAAGTAGTGTCAGGTGGCGAGGGAGCTTGGGAACGTGCCGCTAGCTCAGTTGACGCACGAGTAAGTCGTGCAGCTGGTAGTACTGTGGTAGGTGTTGCAAGAACTAGGGCTGTCTCTGCTTGTTTGGTGGCAGCTATTTGTTTCTGTTTGGCTTTTTTGCAGCTTGTGTAGCATGGGATGCCGTGTTTGTAGAATTTCCCGCTGGACTTTCACCTTCTATTGCACCATCAGTACCAGCAGAATCTGCAGGATTCATCCGCTTCTCATTCCCTGCCATTCTGTGTTTCTTCCTCTTTCTCTGTGCCATGTTAAGTCAAGCCGACAAAAAAAACGAATAACAATTTAGTTCTTCAGAACAAATTGATGCGTGGTGCAGACGAACTGAACTTTGATGTTAGACAACCACATGATAGGAGGATGTAATATGTATGAAAAATAGGACGGAAGAGATAACCAAAACTATGATGTGTAAACTAAGAAGAAGACATTTCACCAAATTAGAAGCAATGCAATGGAAGGTAGACACCATATGAAAGATGCTACAAATATCGCTCTGCCAAGTTAACAGTGGAAGGTAGAAGCAATGCAATGGAAGGTAGACACCAATGGCGTTTAAACAAATCTGAAGCAGTACAAGAAATAAATCATATGCAAGATGCAAACAACATCAAACTACCATGTTAGAGGTCTCTCGTCATTAGTGCCATTGCATATTCACAGCATTGCATATTCACAGGTTATGATGTGTAAACTAAGGAGAAGGCATTTCAACAAATTAGAAGCAATGAAAGCTAGACACCATATGAAAGATGCAACGAATATCACTCTACCAAGTTAAAATTGTCTCGTCATAAGTGTCATTTCAACAAATTAGTAGTACAAGCTAGAAAAGAATGTGAAATGTAACCTATATCACACTCCGAAATCATACATGTCATATGATAAGTGATTGTTGCAGGTTATACAACAGTAGTAATTTGATGTAAGAACATGGTGTGATAGACAGATATTGTATGTTTTAGAAAGAGGAACACGTGTCTTATTCAAGTATAATGTGTAAAGTAAGCAGATGGAATTCAACAAAATTAGAAGCAATACAAGCTAGAAATCACACATAACATGCAACCACATATAACAGTGCCAAGTTAGAGGGAGCACCAGTGATGCTGCACTAGGGGAGACGTGCTCATCATAAACACAGCTTTGTTGAGTGTCTATGCATGTGTTGTCTTGGAAATCATCTTGGGGGTGTGGAGGAGTAGAAACT
>NW_021171367.1:0-1838 GCF_002162155.2 Triticum dicoccoides
GCGGCAGGCGACACGTGGCACCTGCCGCCACGCGACGAGGCGGCGGGCCCGGCCGCCACCGCCGGAGGCGGCCGCGCGGGAAATAACCGTGTTAGCACAGTGCGCCGAGCCGGGACGGAACGGCCAGGCCTGGTGGGCCATGCCGCCACCTAGCGAGGCGGCCTCTGTTGCCGCTGTCGGGCGCGGGCCGACAACTTGTGATGCTCGCGGGCCCCGCCTGTGGGCCACGCCGCCACTGCAGGAGGCGGCGACCCTGCAGCTGCACGCGCGACAACGGCGCAGACGGCGCGGATTCCGGTGCGGCGCTGATTCCGATGGCGCAGATTTTCACGGGCGCTGCTTTTCCCAGCTCCTTGTTTTGCCTGCCACAAGTTTCGATGATTGGATTCCCGCCTAAACTTTGTAGTAGTGATTGCTACGTAAACAACACTGATTAAAGCTGTGCGTGATTCTCGCTTCCGTCTATTTCTCCGGCCGAAGCGACAGCACTCAGGCGTTGTTGTTGCTGCGTATGATGAGACACCGCGATATTGGAATCCGATGCCGTGGTAGGTGAGTTCTGGCTTGCTCTGCCGACAATACAGTGGTCCTCTTCTTTTTAAACGCACATCCGCGACTCCGTGCGCATACACTCTCTCTCGCATATCTCTGGTTGCCTCCTCCACCTCTTAGCTCTCTCTGAGCGCATACATAGACAGAAAGGAAAACTAGGTAGCCACTTTTACTCGTGATTTTGGTCGATTTGGAGTTTGATTTCGAAGATGATGAAGTTGAAGAAAAGTTAGATTAAGGTAAGATCTATCCATTTTTGTTGGTTTCGTTCACATGCATGATGTTTTTGTTCTGTTTGATTAGTTCATAAGTGTGTATTCTCTGTTGTTTTAGGCATAATTTTAGCACTTGAAGGAGTCATTTGAAGTCATTTAGAGCTTGAGGAGTAGGATTTGCGTTGCCAAAGTGTAGTACGAAGTTGAAGATCAAGGTATGAGCTTTACAATACATTTATTTATTTGTGCATGCAGGGTGGTAATTAGTTAGTCTTTTAGCTCGTCATTAGCTATGCGATGTTAGTGCGTAGAGGTTAGAAATAATTTCAGAGACAGATACAACATTTACAATATTTTTTATTGCATGCGGTATGTTATTTCACGTGATATGTTATTTTATGTGGTATATTTATTAATAAGTCTATAGTTAGGAGACCGTAGGTCTACTTTGTTATGTCGCAATAATTTAAATTTTATATGTTCAGGTTAGGTGCTAATGTACTTAATGATGTATGTAATTAGGTAAAATAATTCATCTTAGTAGCAAACAAGGAGGAGAAGACGTGATTGAAGAAATTGTGTTTTCATTTTGTTAGCAGGAAGAAAAATCCGTGTGTAATATTGATGTTAATGTGATAACAGGTTGACTCCGTTCATATAGTACTGGCGACGGATATTTATTGGAACTATTTTGACGCTTAATTGCATTCGCAAGCACATTCATATTGGAGCTAAGGTAAAAAATGACACTGTAATTTTGTTAATATTTTTTGTATTGATGTACTATTGTGAATAATGTGCATGTTGCTGTAAATATTATTATTTGTAGATAAATGATTGTTATCGTATGATGTGAAAAAAACTATATAAAGCCGAAAGAAACTAAATGTATTACTCATATGATATTAAAATGTTATTATCGTACTATTATGTTTACTGGTTGTTTAGATAGCGAGTAATTACCATGGGTTTTGTCATAACCTGTTGTAAGAAAAATAGTTTTTACTAATAGTCGTTAGAGAAAAAAAGAGTTTTAGTTTGTGACGCTCGTAGACGAGTTGGAGAAAAAAA
>NW_021171368.1:0-1545 GCF_002162155.2 Triticum dicoccoides
TGACATGATGGCACAAGTTACTAACCCAACTTTGCTCTTCTCCTGACAACACACATGGAACTGAATACAAGTGTTCTTCACTCTCTGAGCACCAACACTGCGACATGCAATAGCATACAATGAGGAAAGACCCATAAAATCGCTTTAATGAAAGAAAATTAGCATGGTAGTTCTTTCCCTTCACTTCTGGCTCCTAAGAAAATAGATGTACCACCGAATTATGAAATTAACTAAATACAACTTTGGAAGCCCAGTGTAAGCAAGTGATATATCAATAGAGCAGATGCAATATGTAACATTGATCTACTAGGAGTTAATATTTTCAGTAACAGAAGTTTTAGTTTGTAATAACTGACATATAAGTTTGAAATGTGACACTATATAGAGTAGTGTTGACTGAATGGTTTCAAACTGTGATTCCATAAAAGTCATATGCATGTACCAAAAATATACCTAAACCTAGATTCATTAGGGAAGGGATCTATGTCATGCAAAGTTGTGATGATAAAGGAGAGGGTGATAATCCTGCCCAAATTAATTGTAAGAGCCCACTTTAAGAAGGTAAATGTGAAGTGCTACTCTTTGGGCCGTCTAATCTCTGCAGGGCAAATGTTGCTGGATTTAAATCATTAAGCACCACAACAACTGAATGGATGTCAACCTCCGAATAATTAATTGGACGAACCGCTTAGCAAGGTGGATCTGGAGTACTACTCATAGAGCTATGTGATTTATACTAAGTGGATCATATTTATAGGATCTAATTTATAGAACGATACAACTGCCAAGGTTTTTTGGATCCAAATCATAAAGTACTACAATAGCCAAACTATATGTCCAATTTACATCATAGAATAGTACAATGGTCAAACGGTTTGTAAGATCTTAATCATACATCAGATCTAAAAAATAAAACAGTACCATGAATGAACAGTTTGCTAGATGTAAATTATAAAACAGTAAAAACACCGAAAGATTTTTTGCATAGATATAATAAAACAATATAACGACAAAACGATTGTTGGATCTAAATCATACAGCAGTACAAGGACCAAACGAATGTAAACAACTCCCCAAATTAATTGGAAGATCTCAAGTGCTAAATGTTAAGCTAGCCGGGGTGTATGGAATGGATAATTTTAGTCGGGTCTATGAAAAATCACTACAACTTGCCAAACTGATATCAACCCTCCCCATATTTATCTCAATCCATACTCGTTGAGCCGCCCGGTCAATTCAGGAAATTGACCACCCTTGCCATAAAACACAGACAATAATTCTCCCCCAACATTATAGGATGCCCTACGATGGATATAGCTGGGATCTAAATACCTACTTTTCATGCTAGGACACAAAAAATTACTATAGTCCTGATACATACTACTGCACAAACACATACGAAGAGGACATGGAAGAAGAAGAAAAGCGGCCTCACCATGCACTGTTTCCCCGGAGTTGATCCACAAATGTGTCCACCTTGCCATAGTCCACACATGGTTGGTCCCTGCACAAACATAAACCGAATGCCCAAGTAAGAAGCCAAAG
>NW_021171369.1:0-1112 GCF_002162155.2 Triticum dicoccoides
GTGGCAAAAATTTCGAGCCCGACTACTTAAGCCCACGAGCCACACCCATCTAACCCTAATCCCCATTCTCTCCTCCCTTCCTCAGCCGCCACAGCCGCCCGTGCCCGATTCCGGCGATTGCCGCGGCTATCGCCGGCGCGGAGCACACCACCGAGCTCGCCTCGCTCTGGTCCATCCTTCCCTCCAGCAAGATTTTCCCCTCCTGGCTTCTACCGCTCGCCCAAAATCCACTCCCGTGCTACGGGTTTTGACTCCGGCACTGCCTTCGTCGTTGGTGCATCTCCGGCGGCTCTTCTTCGTCGTCTACGGTGCCCCCACGCGTGCCCTCGCCTCCTTATGGTCCACCTTGAGCAGGGCGGCGCGGAGGATCTCTTCCCGTAGGATCCACAGACGCGGCGCACCCTGCAGTTACCGGTCCGGGACGAGGGCGGGCACGGCGAGCTTGTCCTTCTCGAGGATGATGCCGGCGAACATTGGTGCTCCTCCTCGTCGACCTCTAAGGAGGAGCGCCGTTACAACATAAGCACGCCCCGCCGCTGAACCCCCTTCTCCCCCCATCCGGTGGCGTGCGGGCGTCAGCAAATCCAGTACACCCTTGGCCCCTGCCTCCTGTCCTCTAGCTCCAACAAGGTTTTATTTATTGTTAAGGTACATGAATCACTCGGGAACGATTCTGATATTTATGTACGTCGACTTGGTTCTTGAGCAGGAGGAGTTAATGCAGAATCAATATCAGAACCATCAGAAGTTCAGGATTGGACGTGGTGTTATTTTGCTCCAGTTTCCGACAGAGCCATATATGTACGTATATCTATGTTGTCTGCAGTATGCTAGTATGTTCAAATCATTGTTCCAATCCATATATACCACATTAAAATTATATTACAGGCATCGACAGTATGCCAACGCAATGCAAGCACAATGTCTCTCGCTTTGTCATCTTGATAAGCTGCACTTGTCAGTATCTCTGCTGCTTAGAGTTGTAAGAGCCATGGATTTTGTTTAAAAATTAATTCTTCATGTTTTTATCCAAAATTTACATCTCTTGAAAAGCTTAACATATATAAGAATAAGATTTTTGTTTTACTTCCATGTTTACAGCATTAATGCCA
>NW_021171370.1:0-4642 GCF_002162155.2 Triticum dicoccoides
TGCAACTAGTCAAACAAATCATTGATCATCGGCAGTGGGTATTTGTTCTTGATTGTCACCTCATTCAGTGCACGATAATCAACAACCATCCTTAAAGATCCATCCTTCTTCTCCACTAGAAGCACTAGGGCCCCCCAAGGTGATGAACTTGGTCAAATGTAACCTTTCTCCAATAACTCCTTTATCTGCGTCTTAATTTCCTCCAGATCCTTTGCGGGCATCCGATATGGTCTCTTTGATATTGGTCCGGTGCCTGGCAATAGCTCAATCAAAAACTCAAATTCTCGATCCGATGGCATGCCTGATAACTCCTCCGGAAATACGTTGGGGTAGTCCTTCACCACTGGTATACTTGAGTCCTCTTCGGCGCATGCCGAGACACATACTTGATCCTCTTTCCTTCTGGGTTGGTGAGAAGAATTGATTTACTGGCGCAGTCTATGTTCCCTTCAAACTTGGACAGCCAATCCATTCCCAGTATCACATCTAATCCTTGTGACTCCAGAACAATTAGGCCGGTGGGAAAAACATGTCTACCTATGGTTAGTGGCAACTGATAGCATCCCCTACTAGTCATATACTCCGCTCCTGGGGAACTTACTAGCATAGGTGACTTAAGGGCTACGGTTGGCAGGTTATACTTATCCACAAATCCCCTTGATATGTATGAATGTGATGCACCAGTATCGAAAAGAACAAGTGAAATAAATGCATTAATCAAAAACTTACCAAAAATTGCATTGGGTTGATCCTCAATCTCCTCCACACTGACGTGGTTCACCTGATCTTTGGTGAAGGGGTTGGGCTTCTTGGCAGAACCTCCATTGCCATTTCCATTCTTTGCTTCAGGACATTCAGTGGCATAATGTCTGGTCTTCTGGCACTTGAAACAGGTAATGTGGCTTAGATCCCTCTTGGTTGGTGTAGAAGGGTTGGAGCGGTTCTGGCTGCTGCTTCCTCCATCCCATTGCCATTCTTGGGGCCACTATGGTTATGCGAACTTGCTCCATTGTCCTCCATGGTTATGGCCTCCATGGTTGTGGTTATGTCCTCCCGAGTACGGGGAATAGCGGGGCTTCTGCTGAGCTCCTGAAGTGTACCTCCCTTTTCCATACTTCCTCTTGCGATTATCAATTTGTTGTTGCTTGCCTTCAATCATGAGAGCCTTGTCTACCAACTCCTGGTAGTTGTTGAATGTTGCCACCATCAACTGCATGCTCAGCTCATCATTCAGTCCCTCTAGAAACTACTCCTGTTTAGGGGCATCTATAGCTACGTCATCAGGGGCATAGCATGCTAACTTGCTAAAATCATCTACATACTGGCCCACTGTACGTCCTCCTTGGCGCAAGTTGCGAAGCTCGTGCTTCTTCATGCTCATAGCTCCTGCTGAAACATGGGCAGTGTGGAAAGCCTGCTGAAACTGATCACATGTAACTGTGTCAATGGGGTAAGTGGCTGTGAAATTCTCCCACCATGATGTTGTGGGTCCATCAAGTTGATGTGCGGCAAAATGCACTCTCTCCGCATTTGTGCATCCTGCAGTGGTCAGCTCCCTTCCAATCTTGCGGAGTCAATCATCTGCAACAATCGGCTTGGTGCTACTAGAGAACACCGGCAGATTCAACCTTAGAAAGCGGGCTAGGTGATCAACAGGCGGTGGTGGTGGTGGATTGTTGTTGTTGTTATTGTTGCTTTGGTTCTGGTTCTAAACTAGAATCTGCATCAAGCCATTCTGCTATTGGATCAACTGAGTGAGCTCAGGTGGGAAGGCAAATCCATTGTCACGTCTCGGAGGCATCTGATGGGTTAGAAGGGGTGAGAAAACAGAATAGAATGAGGTCTAAGAGAGATTCACTACCCATAATGCTCATGAGACAAACACAATCAATTTCACTTCATTCAATAGCACACAAAGAACACACAATTGTTCTAACCTATTATTACAAATTCGATTGTTGCAAACTACTTGGAGGAAAATACTACTAGTTACAATGGTGGTCATCTAGAAATTTTCATCAGAGGAAGACTCCATGATATCTGCTCCAGCTTCGTCAACATAGTCGTAATCGTTGTCATCATTTGCATCACTCTCTGTGTTGGTGTCGTCCAGGATGATGTAGTCCTCCAAACAGATCTCCGTTGCTCGCTTGATATTCTCCACTAATATTCCCATCTTCCTCTTCAGGTCTTCATGCTTCTCCAGTAGTACGGCAATCTCTTCCCCGTATCCATCGCGTGTAGATTTGAGTTCCTCCTCTAGCTCGTTGTTTCTCTTCACCAGTTTATTGATCTTCTTCATGTGGATAATTTGTTGATTCTCCTGTCGACGAATATGACCTCCCATCTCTTGAATGTAGGCTGCAATTGACCCATCCCTCCTGGTACGAATCATCTCCCATTTGTCATCTCGAGGGCCACATATCTGGTAAATGGTATTCTCCAGCTCCTTGTGGTACACTTCACATATGCGTCCAAAGGTGATATGTGCGGCCATGCTCTTTCCTATACTCCAGCTTGGTGCATCCAGGTAGAAATCAATAGGCTCCATTGTTGGCGCAAATGTCCTCCCAGGTACCCAGACATTGATCTTCCAGCGCTCCTCTTCCGGTACAGATGTAGAGAAAGTCCCCGTGAAGCTTGGTAGTCCGATGTTCAAATACTTATTGACTTCCTTCAAGTGCTTTCCAAAAGAGTTGTCGTCATCCGGCTGAGTGACCTTGTTCCTGGGATCCGCTATCTATAGAGTAGAAAGAGAGGAGAATTAGAAATGAGTAGAGAAGAGAAATCATGTGGCTCATTCTAGTGGTCGCGTCCTACAGTCAGCGTGTGCTCTGATACCATCTTGTAGCGACCAGACCTCAAATGGTCAAGTCTTTGTGCATCAGAGTCATCCCTGGATCGGTAATGCTGACACACGCAGTACTCGAGGAATTATAACAGAGTTTCAATCACACACTTATTACATCGAGTCCTCATAAAGAGTATTATTACACAAAAATATCATGGCTGAAGGCCATCTAAACGAGATAACTGCGGAAGCCTCGAAGGTAAATGAGTCCATCAACTCCATCGGCATAGCTGAGTGCAAAACAATGACCTATCACACCTTATTCATCGTCTGAGTAGTCTGCAACATGAGACATTGCAGCCATGTAGGGTAGCACATTGAATATGCCGGCAGAGTTACACTGTAAATCAATGAAGTGCAAGAACTATATCTACATGCAATATTTGGCTGGTGGAGGCTGAAGTTGATGGTTTTGCATAAAGCTAGTTTTTCCCTACAACAAAGGAATAAATTTATTTAACTACTCCCAAGTTACCCAATATTTGAGAAGGTAACCCCAACTCAAATCCCAATTAAAAGTATCATCATTAACCCATTTCAAATTAATTAAAGTAACGTGATGAGATCACATCAATAGATTCAAGTACTAGATACTCAAGATGTCCATAATCGGGGACATAGCTAACCATGATTAGTTTATACACTCTGCGGAGATTTGCATAGTTTTCCCACAAGACTCGACTGCATCCATGATCGGATGATCGAGACATAGTCTTTCTGAAGCATTAACTCTCTACTCCGGGCGGACTGGTACACCTAATTTCCCCTACATCTGCTAGTCCGCCTCTTCAAGAGCTCCGCAACTTACTCAACTATGTCAGAGCCCATAATGGCTTGTGGATGCACATGGAAGTTTCTAGCATGAATAATCTTATGATCCCTTTGAGCCTGGGTGGCATTCCATAGGATAATCACACGGGTACTCCAGGATTTCCAAAAACAGGCAACACTGGGTTCCCCAGGTGCCTCAACCAATCCACCCAGATGTATGTTAAAGTTGCCACCTTAATGTCATCCATGATTAAAATAACTCTCAAACTTCCATGTGTGAATCACGATCCAATCCCCGTCTACGAGCATGGCTAAGCAATAAATAAGCATAATGTATATTCCCGGGGTGATCAAAAGGTATTAGGTTCCTACCTCAAGCACTACAACCAAAACCACATGTTCCCAATCCTACTCATGCAAATATTTGAGGGGCAAAACTAATGCACAGTAAAAACTAGGTATAAAAGAGTATGATCAAAGTGTAACTTGCCTTGCTAACGATCGGCAAACTCTAGAGATTCGCAGTAACAAGCTTCGCACTTCGTGTAATCTAGCATAGACAAACAATAGCATACATAAGCAATCACTCAAACAAAATGAGAGGAAAACCGAGAAAAGATCCAAATCGAACACGAAACAAGCAAATGACTTAAACCAACAAAAGTCAAACCTAACAGTAATATTATCATGTGTATTAGATCTTAACAGTATGTACATGTGATTAGCTATGATTTGCAAAAGATTCAACTCAAACGGAGCAACGAAACTCAAAATACGAACGAAACAAGATCGTTTACTAATCTCGACTAAACTCAAATTTTACAGTACCAAAATCATGTTCAAGTTGGTTAACTGGAAAGAACAGAAGATTTGAAGATTTAGGCGCTGGTTTCATCTAATTTGGATAAACGAGTAAAAAGTTATGCTAGTTTAAAGATCAGGGACTAAATCGCAATAAAACTATTCGCGGATAGGTCCCTGGACGAAAATAAACTAAAAAGAAAAATCCTACAGCGCGAA
>NW_021171371.1:0-4643 GCF_002162155.2 Triticum dicoccoides
TGCAACTAGTCAAACAAATCATTGATCATCGGCAGTGGGTATTTGTTCTTGATTGTCACCTCATTCAGTGCACGATAATCAACAACCATCCTTAAAGATCCATCCTTCTTCTCCACTAGAAGCACTAGGGCCCCCCAAGGTGATGAACTTGGTCAAATGTAACCTTTCTCCAATAACTCCTTTATCTGCGTCTTAATTTCCTCCAGATCCTTTGCGGGCATCCGATATGGTCTCTTTGATATTGGTCCGGTGCCTGGCAATAGCTCAATCAAAAACTCAAATTCTCGATCCGATGGCATGCCTGATAACTCCTCCGGAAATACGTTGGGGTAGTCCTTCACCACTGGTATACTTGAGTCCTCTTCGGCGCATGCCGAGACACATACTTGATCCTCTTTCCTTCTGGGTTGGTGAGAAGAATTGATTTACTGGCGCAGTCTATGTTCCCTTCAAACTTGGACAGCCAATCCATTCCCAGTATCACATCTAATCCTTGTGACTCCAGAACAATTAGGCCGGTGGGAAAAACATGTCTACCTATGGTTAGTGGCAACTGATAGCATCCCCTACTAGTCATATACTCCGCTCCTGGGGAACTTACTAGCATAGGTGACTTAAGGGCTACGGTTGGCAGGTTATACTTATCCACAAATCCCCTTGATATGTATGAATGTGATGCACCAGTATCGAAAAGAACAAGTGAAATAAATGCATTAATCAAAAACTTACCAAAAATTGCATTGGGTTGATCCTCAATCTCCTCCACACTGACGTGGTTCACCTGATCTTTGGTGAAGGGGTTGGGCTTCTTGGCAGAACCTCCATTGCCATTTCCATTCTTTGCTTCAGGACATTCAGTGGCATAATGTCTGGTCTTCTGGCACTTGAAACAGGTAATGTGGCTTAGATCCCTCTTGGTTGGTGTAGAAGGGTTGGAGCGGTTCTGGCTGCTGCTTCCTCCATCCCATTGCCATTCTTGGGGCCACTATGGTTATGCGAACTTGCTCCATTGTCCTCCATGGTTATGGCCTCCATGGTTGTGGTTATGTCCTCCCGAGTACGGGGAATAGCGGGGCTTCTGCTGAGCTCCTGAAGTGTACCTCCCTTTTCCATACTTCCTCTTGCGATTATCAATTTGTTGTTGCTTGCCTTCAATCATGAGAGCCTTGTCTACCAACTCCTGGTAGTTGTTGAATGTTGCCACCATCAACTGCATGCTCAGCTCATCATTCAGTCCCTCTAGAAACTACTCCTGTTTAGGGGCATCTATAGCTACGTCATCAGGGGCATAGCATGCTAACTTGCTAAAATCATCTACATACTGGCCCACTGTACGTCCTCCTTGGCGCAAGTTGCGAAGCTCGTGCTTCTTCATGCTCATAGCTCCTGCTGAAACATGGGCAGTGTGGAAAGCCTGCTGAAACTGATCACATGTAACTGTGTCAATGGGGTAAGTGGCTGTGAAATTCTCCCACCATGATGTTGTGGGTCCATCAAGTTGATGTGCGGCAAAATGCACTCTCTCCGCATTTGTGCATCCTGCAGTGGTCAGCTCCCTTCCAATCTTGCGGAGTCAATCATCTGCAACAATCGGCTTGGTGCTACTAGAGAACACCGGCAGATTCAACCTTAGAAAGCGGGCTAGGTGATCAACAGGCGGTGGTGGTGGTGGATTGTTGTTGTTGTTATTGTTGCTTTGGTTCTGGTTCTAAACTAGAATCTGCATCAAGCCATTCTGCTATTGGATCAACTGAGTGAGCTCAGGTGGGAAGGCAAATCCATTGTCACGTCTCGGAGGCATCTGATGGGTTAGAAGGGGTGAGAAAACAGAATAGAATGAGGTCTAAGAGAGATTCACTACCCATAATGCTCATGAGACAAACACAATCAATTTCACTTCATTCAATAGCACACAAAGAACACACAATTGTTCTAACCTATTATTACAAATTCGATTGTTGCAAACTACTTGGAGGAAAATACTACTAGTTACAATGGTGGTCATCTAGAAATTTTCATCAGAGGAAGACTCCATGATATCTGCTCCAGCTTCGTCAACATAGTCGTAATCGTTGTCATCATTTGCATCACTCTCTGTGTTGGTGTCGTCCAGGATGATGTAGTCCTCCAAACAGATCTCCGTTGCTCGCTTGATATTCTCCACTAATATTCCCATCTTCCTCTTCAGGTCTTCATGCTTCTCCAGTAGTACGGCAATCTCTTCCCCGTATCCATCGCGTGTAGATTTGAGTTCCTCCTCTAGCTCGTTGTTTCTCTTCACCAGTTTATTGATCTTCTTCATGTGGATAATTTGTTGATTCTCCTGTCGACGAATATGACCTCCCATCTCTTGAATGTAGGCTGCAATTGACCCATCCCTCCTGGTACGAATCATCTCCCATTTGTCATCTCGAGGGCCACATATCTGGTAAATGGTATTCTCCAGCTCCTTGTGGTACACTTCACATATGCGTCCAAAGGTGATATGTGCGGCCATGCTCTTTCCTATACTCCAGCTTGGTGCATCCAGGTAGAAATCAATAGGCTCCATTGTTGGCGCAAATGTCCTCCCAGGTACCCAGACATTGATCTTCCAGCGCTCCTCTTCCGGTACAGATGTAGAGAAAGTCCCCGTGAAGCTTGGTAGTCCGATGTTCAAATACTTATTGACTTCCTTCAAGTGCTTTCCAAAAGAGTTGTCGTCATCCGGCTGAGTGACCTTGTTCCTGGGATCCGCTATCTATAGAGTAGAAAGAGAGGAGAATTAGAAATGAGTAGAGAAGAGAAATCATGTGGCTCATTCTAGTGGTCGCGTCCTACAGTCAGCGTGTGCTCTGATACCATCTTGTAGCGACCAGACCTCAAATGGTCAAGTCTTTGTGCATCAGAGTCATCCCTGGATCGGTAATGCTGACACACGCAGTACTCGAGGAATTATAACAGAGTTTCAATCACACACTTATTACATCGAGTCCTCATAAAGAGTATTATTACACAAAAATATCATGGCTGAAGGCCATCTAAACGAGATAACTGCGGAAGCCTCGAAGGTAAATGAGTCCATCAACTCCATCGGCATAGCTGAGTGCAAAACAATGACCTATCACACCTTATTCATCGTCTGAGTAGTCTGCAACATGAGACATTGCAGCCATGTAGGGTAGCACATTGAATATGCCGGCAGAGTTACACTGTAAATCAATGAAGTGCAAGAACTATATCTACATGCAATATTTGGCTGGTGGAGGCTGAAGTTGATGGTTTTGCATAAAGCTAGTTTTTCCCTACAACAAAGGAATAAATTTATTTAACTACTCCCAAGTTACCCAATATTTGAGAAGGTAACCCCAACTCAAATCCCAATTAAAAGTATCATCATTAACCCATTTCAAATTAATTAAAGTAACGTGATGAGATCACATCAATAGATTCAAGTACTAGATACTCAAGATGTCCATAATCGGGGACATAGCTAACCATGATTAGTTTATACACTCTGCGGAGATTTGCATAGTTTTCCCACAAGACTCGACTGCATCCATGATCGGATGATCGAGACATAGTCTTTCTGAAGCATTAACTCTCTACTCCGGGCGGACTGGTACACCTAATTTCCCCTACATCTGCTAGTCCGCCTCTTCAAGAGCTCACGCAACTTACTCAACTATGTCAGAGCCCATAATGGCTTGTGGATGCACATGGAAGTTTCTAGCATGAATAATCTTATGATCCCTTTGAGCCTGGGTGGCATTCCATAGGATAATCACACGGGTACTCCAGGATTTCCAAAAACAGGCAACACTGGGTTCCCCAGGTGCCTCAACCAATCCACCCAGATGTATGTTAAAGTTGCCACCTTAATGTTATCCATGATTAAAATAACTCTCAAACTTCCATGTGTGAATCACGATCCAATCCCCGTCTACGAGCATGGCTAAGCAATAAATAAGCATAATGTATATTCCCGGGGTGATCAAAAGGTATTAGGTTCCTACCTCAAGCACTACAACCAAAACCACATGTTCCCAATCCTACTCATGCAAATATTTGAGGGGCAAAACTAATGCACAGTAAAAACTAGGTATAAAAGAGTATGATCAAAGTGTAACTTGCCTTGCTAACGATCGGCAAACTCTAGAGATTCGCAGTAACAAGCTTCGCACTTCGTGTAATCTAGCATAGACAAACAATAGCATACATAAGCAATCACTCAAACAAAATGAGAGGAAAACCGAGAAAAGATCCAAATCGAACACGAAACAAGCAAATGACTTAAACCAACAAAAGTCAAACCTAACAGTAATATTATCATGTGTATTAGATCTTAACAGTATGTACATGTGATTAGCTATGATTTGCAAAAGATTCAACTCAAACGGAGCAACGAAACTCAAAATACGAACGAAACAAGATCGTTTACTAATCTCGACTAAACTCAAATTTTACAGTACCAAAATCATGTTCAAGTTGGTTAACTGGAAAGAACAGAAGATTTGAAGATTTAGGCGCTGGTTTCATCTAATTTGGATAAACGAGTAAAAAGTTATGCTAGTTTAAAGATCAGGGACTAAATCGCAATAAAACTATTCGCGGATAGGTCCCTGGACGAAAATAAACTAAAAAGAAAAATCCTACAGCGCGAA
>NW_021171372.1:0-1229 GCF_002162155.2 Triticum dicoccoides
GTTTTTATTGCTCTACGTGATGCACGTTTGTTTGGAAACCTTGGAAAGTGCACCTTTTGCACCGACCGAGTATCTTTTCTTGGCTATGTTGTTACTCCACAGGGAATTGAAGTTGATAAAGCCAAGATTGAAGCTATTGAGAGTTGGCCGCAGCCCAAAACGGTCACACAAGTGAGGAGTTTCCTTGGCCTCGCTGGTTTCTATAGGCATTTTGTGAGAGATTTCAGCACCATTGCTGCACCTCTCAACGAGCTTACAAAGAAGGATGTGCCTTTTGTTTGGGGTACCGCACAGGAAGAAGCCTTCACGGTATTGAAAGATAAGTTGACACATGCTCCTTTACTCCAACTTCCTAATTTCAATAAGACTTTTGAGCTTGAATGTGATGCTAGTGGAATTGGATTAGGAGGTGTGTTATTACAAGATGGAAAACCTATTGCATACTTTTCTGAAAAATTGAGTGGGCCTAGTCTGAACTATTCTACTTATGATAAAGAATTATATGCTCTTGTTCGGACCTTAGAAACATGGCAACATTATTTATGGCCCAAGGAATTTGTTATACATTCTGATCATGAATCTTTGAAACACATTAAAAGTCAAGCAAAACTAAACCGTAGACATGCTAAATGGGTTGAATTCATTGAGACTTTCCCTTATGTCATTAAACACAAGAAGGGTAAAGAAAATGTTATTGCTGATGCCTTGTCTCGTCGTTATACTATGCTTTCACAACTTGACTTTAAAATATTTGGTCCGGAGACCATCAAAGATCAATATGTTCATGATGCTGAATTTAAAGATGTATTGCAGAATTGTAAGGAAGGGAGAACTTGGAACAAGTTCGTTCTTAACGATGGATTTGTGTTTCGTGCTAACAAGCTATGCATTCCAGCTAGCTCCATTCGTCTTTTGTTGTTGCAGGAGGCGCATGGAGGAGGATTAATGGGACACTTTGGCGTCAAGAAGACGGAGGATATACTTGCTACACATTTCTTTTGGCCAAAGATGAGACGGGATGTTGAGCGTTTTGTTGCTCGCTGCACTACATGTCAAAGAGCTAAGTCACGACTCAATCCTCATGGTTTATATATGCCTTTGCCTGTACCTAGTGTTCCTTGGGAGGATATATCTATGGACTTTGTTTTAGGTTTACCTCGAACAAAGAAGGGGAGGGATAGCATATTTGTTGTCGTGGATAGGTTCTCGAAAATGGCACACTTTATACC
>NW_021171373.1:0-1248 GCF_002162155.2 Triticum dicoccoides
AGTAGTACTAAAAAGCAGTTTAGTCCCCAACTTAGCCCATAAACATCTCCAAAAGTGGCTAAGAAATTTAGTATCACGATCTGAAACAATAGTATTTGGCACACCATGCAAGCGAATAATTTCACGAAAGAACAAATCAGCAACATTAACAGCATCATCGCTTTTATGACATGGTATAAAGTGTGCCATTTTCGAGAATCTATCCACGACAACAAATATGCTATCCCTCCCCTTCTTTGTTCGAGGTAAACCTAAAACAAAGTCCATAGATATATCCTCCCAAGGAACACTAGGTACAGGCAAAGGTATATATAAACCATGAGGATTGAGTCGTGACTTAGCTTTTTGACATGTAGTGCAGCGAGCAATAAAACGCTCAACATCCCGTCTCATCTTTGGCCAAAAGAAATGTGTAGCAAGTACGTCCTCCGTCTTCTTCACGCCAAAGTGTCCCCATTAATCCTCCTCCATGCGCCTCATGCAACAACAAAAGACGAACGGAGCTAGCTGGAATGCATAGCTTGTTAGCACGAAACACAAATCCATCGTTAACAACAAACTTGTTCCACATTCTTCCTTCTTTACAATTCTGCATTACATCTTTAAAATCAGCATCATGCACATATTGATCTTTGATGGTCTCTAAACCAAATATTTTGAAGTCAAGTTGTGAAAGCATAGTATAGCGACGAGACAATGCATCAGCAATAACATTTTTTTTCCCTTCTTGTGTTTAATGACATAAGGGAAAGTCTCAATGAATTCAACCCATTTAGCATGTCTACGATTCAGTTTAGCTTGACTTTTAATATGTTTCAAAGATTCATGATCAGAATGTATAACAAATTCTTTGGGCCATAAATAATGTTGCCATGTTTCTAAAGTCCGAACAAGAGCATATAATTCTTTATCATAAGTAGAATAATTCAGACTAGGCCCACTCAATTTTTCAGAAAAGTATGCAACAGGTTTGCCATCTTGTAATAACACACCTCCTAATCCAATTCCACTAGCATCACATTCAAGCTCAAAAGTCTTATTAAAATCAGGAAGTTGGAGTAAAGGAGCATGTGTCAACTTATCTTTCAATACCGCGAAGGCTTCTTCCTGTGCGGTACCCCAAAGAAAAGGCACATCTTTCTTTGTAAGCTCATTGAGAGGTGCAGCAATGGTGCTGAAATCTCTCACAAAACGCCTATAGAATCCAGCGAGGCCAAGAAAACTCCTCACTTGTGTGACCGTTTTGGG
>NW_021171374.1:0-1178 GCF_002162155.2 Triticum dicoccoides
CCCTGCAGGGGTGTACTTCTTCATACATGTTTCCACCACTTAGCGTCTGCACACGACATGTGCTCGGCAGACTTCAAGCGAAAGCCGACGTGGGTGTAGACCACGACCTACCTAAACACTCAAGTCTCTAGTCCAGGTTTATCGCCTATTCGGGTTCCATCCATGAGGAGATCCGGCCGGAGTTTCGCTCACAGCCCCAAACGATGTGAACAGGGTTCCGTGACACCAAACGGGCGCCCGGTTTACCCGGCCACGTGCCTACCGCATCACAGCCCACCCCTACGGTCAGCGCTGTCCACGGCCTCCAGCATACTACAAACACCAGAAACTACTTGCAACTCCTGGACAGAGGACTAGGGTGAATAAGAAGTCGAGCGGGGTCATATTTCAGGGCCCAATGTATGGTAGTAGCTGAATCATGGATCACAAACACAGAACTCGGTTCCTGAGGACGGCTGCAATGAGACAACCCACCATGTACTCCTACATGGCCTCTCACCGCTACCTTTACCAAATCGTGTTCACACACTTAGCTCACACACAGTAGGACATGTTCACACGCCTCTGATTCATCCCCGATGAATCAGACCTGACTCAACTCTAAGCAGTAGCAGGCATGACAAACAAACATGAATGAGTAGGCACATCAGGGCTCAAACAATTCCTACTCATACTAGTGGGTTTCATCTATTTACTGTGGAATGACAGGTCATGCAAAGGATAAAGGGGTTCAGCTACCGCAGCAAGTAACAGATGAATCGTTGTTGTCCTAATGCAGTAAAAGAGAGCAGGAGCGAGAGAGTAGGATTGTATCAGAATGAACAAGGGGGTTTTGCTTGCCTGGCACTTCTGAAGATAGCATTGAGTCTTCATCAGTGTCAACGATCACATCATCGATATCACGTCTATCGAGAGGGGACAATACCGGCAACACAAAAGGGAACAAAATCAATGCAATGCACAATATGATGCATGATCATGACATGGCAAAATGAATGTGTTTTGGGCTAATGCAACTAGCAACAGATTAAATGAAGTTGGTTTGAATACAAAATTCAAATTCAAACTCCATATGTGATTATTCAAATGCCATTTAATTGATTTGTGCTAAACAGCAGCTATAAGTTGTTCTAACATGCATGAAAATGGTACAGATGGATTCCTTGAATTTTTCTGAT
>NW_021171375.1:0-1156 GCF_002162155.2 Triticum dicoccoides
GGACGGCACCTCCGCGTTCAACACACGTACGGAACAGCCACGTCTCCTCTTCTTGATCCAGCAAGGGAGGGAGGAGAGGTTGAGGGAGATGGCACCAGCAGCAGCACGACGGCGTGGTGTTGATGGAGCTGCAGTACTCCGGCAGAGCTTCGCTAAGCACTATGGAGGTGGATGAGGTGTTGGGGAGGGAGAAGGAGGCAACCAAAGGCCGAGACGTTCAGGTATGAAGTCCCTCCTCTCCCCCACTATATATAGGGGTGCCAAGGGGGGGTGGCCGGCCCTAGGAGATCCAATCTCCTAGGGGGTGCGGCGGCCAAGGGGGGTTTTCCCTCCCCCCAAGGCACCTAGGAGGTGCCTTACCCTCCTAGGACTCTTGCCCCCCTTGAACCCTAGGAGCATGGGCCTATGTGGGGCTGGTGCCCTTGGCCCATTAGGCCAAGGCGCACCCCCACCAGCCCATGTGGCCCCCCGGGACAGGTGGACCCACCCGGTGGACCCCCGGGACCCTTCCGGTGGTCCCGGTACAATACCGATAACCCCGAAACTTGTCCCGATGCCCGAAACAGGACTTCCCATATATAAATCTTTACCTCCGGACCATTCCGGAACTCCTCGTGACGTCCGGGATCTCATCCGGGACTCCGAACAACATTCGGGTTACTGCATATACATATCCCTATAACCCTAGCGTAACTGAACCTTAAGTGTGTAGACCCTACGGGTTCGGGAGACATGCATACATGACCGAGACTATCTCAGTCAATAACCATCAGCGGGATCTGGATACCCATGATGGCTCCCACATGCTCCTCGATGTTGTCATCGGATGAACCACTATGTCGAGGATTCGATCAAACCCTGTATGCAATTCCCTTTGTCAATCGGTACGTTACTTGCCCGAGACTCGATCGTCGGTATCCCAATACCTTGTTCAGTCTCGTTACTGGCAAGTCACTTTACTCGTACCGTAATGCATGATCCCGTGTCCAACACCTTGGTCACATTGAGCTCAATATGATGATGCATTACCGAGTGGGCCCAGAGATACCTCTCCGTCATACGGAGTGACAAATCCCAGTCTCGATCCGTGTCAACCCAACAGCTACTTTCGGAGATACCTGTAATGTACCTTTATAGTCACCCAGTTACGTTGTGA
>NW_021171376.1:0-1683 GCF_002162155.2 Triticum dicoccoides
TGATCATGTTCTTGTAATAGGAATCACGACTTGCATGTCGATGAGTATGACAACCGGCAGGAGCCATAGGAGTTGTCTTTATTTATTTGTGACCTGCGTGTCAACTTAAACGTCATGTAATTACTTTACTTCATTGCTAACCGTTAGCCATAGTAGTAGAAGTAATAGTTGGCGAGGCAACTTCATGAAGACACGATGATGGAGATCATGATGATGGAGATCATGGTGTCATGCCGGTGACGATGATGATCATGGAGCCCCGAAGATGGAGATCAAAAGGAGCAAAGTGATGATGGCCATATCATGTCACTATTTGATTGCATGTGATGTTTATCATGTTTATACATCTTATTTGCTTAGAACGACGGTAGTAAATAAGATGATCCCTTACAACAATTTCAAGAAGTGTTCTCCCCTAACTGTGCACCGTTGCGACAGTTCGCTGTTTCAAGACATCACGTGATGATCGGGTGTTTTATTCAGACGTTCAAATACAACGGGTGTTGACGAGCCTAGCATGTACAGACATGGCCTCGGAACACATGCAAAACACTTAGGGTTAACTTGACGAGCCTAGCATGTACAGACATGGCCTCGGAACACGGAGACCGAAAGGTCGAGCGTGAGTCGTATAGAAGATACGATCAACATGAAGATGTTCACCGATGATGACTAGTCCGTCTCACGTGATGATCGGACACGGCCTAGTTTGACTCGGATCATGTAATCACTTAGATGACTAGAGGGATGTCTATCTGAGTGGGAGTTCATAAGATGAACTTAATTATCCTGAACATAGTCAAAAGGTTTTTGCAAATTATGTCGTAGCTCACGCTATAGTTCCACTTTTTAGATATGTTCCTAGAGAAAAATATAGTTGAAAGTTGACAGTAGCGATTATGCGGACACTAGAAAGCTTATGTCCTTAATGCACTGCTCAGTGTGCTGAACCCCAAACGTCGTTTGTGGATGTTTCGAACATCGAACATACACGTTTTGATAACTACGTGATAGTTCAGTTAAATGGCTTAAGTAGAGGCACCAAAGACGGTTTTGAAACATCGCGAAACATATGAGATGTTTTGAGGGCTGAAATTGGGATTTCAGGCTCGTGCCCACGTCAAGAGGTATAAGACCTCCGACAATTTTCTTAGCCTGCAAACTAAGGAGAAAAGCTCAATCGTTGAGCTTGTGCTCAGATTGTCTGAGTACAACAATCATTTGAATCGAGTGGGAGTTGATCTTCCAGATAAGACAGTGATGGTTCTCCAAAGTCATTGCCACCAAGCTGTTAGAGCTTCGTGATGAACTATAACATATCAGGGATAGATATGATGATCCTTGAGGTATTCGCGATGTTTGACACCGCGAAAGTAGAAATCAAGAAGGAGCATCAATTGTTGATGGTTGGTGAAACCACTAGTTTCAAGAAGGGCAAGGGAACAAAGGGATACTTCATGAAACGGCAAATCAGCTGCTGCTCTAGTGAAGAAACCCAAGGTAAAACCCAAACCCGAGACTAAGTGCTTCTGTAATAAGGGGAACAACCACTAGAGCAGAATTACCCTAGATACTTGGTAGATAAGAAGGCTGGCAAGGTCGATAGAAGTATATTGGATATACATTGTGTTAATGTGTACTTTGCTAGTACTCCTAGTAGCACCAGGGTATTAGATACCGGTT
>NW_021171377.1:0-1076 GCF_002162155.2 Triticum dicoccoides
GTACGAGATGATGTCCATATTCCTAAACTGAAATTGAATATTCCACCATTTGAGGGTAGATATGTTCCTGATATATATCTTACTTGGGAGTTAGAAACTGAACAACGATTTACATGTTTACAATATCCTGAGGAGAGACGAGTTGCTGCTGCTGTTTGTGCTTTCACTAGTTTTGCATGTGTATGGTGGTCTGAACATTGTAGATTATATCCTATTCCAACTACTTGGGCTGCTTTGAAAACTGCTATGCGTACGCGTTGGGTTCCACCATATTATCAACGTGAATTGCTTCAAAAATTGCAGCGTTTAAGACAAGGGAAAAATTCTATAGAAGAATATTATCAGGAATTACAAACTGGCATGATTAGATGTGGTATTGTTGAGGAGAATGAAGCTATGCTTGCACGTTTTCTGGGTGGATTAAATAGAGAGATTCAGACCATTCTAGACTATAAGGAGTATACTAATATCACTCGTTTTTTCCATCTTGCTTGTAAAGCTGAACGTGAAGTGCAGGATCGACAAGCATTGGGGCGAACTAACTTTTCTGCAGGCCGACCTTCATCATGGACACCGCGTGCATCTTCTACTTCAACTGCACCAGCACCTCAATTAGGTGCCTCCTCCAGTCGTGATACAAGAAAACAGAAACAACCACCATTATCTCCCAAGAGCGCACCTGCTGGGCCTGCACGGAGTTCTTCTTCTTCCATGGCATCAACAGGGCACACAAGTGATATTATTTGTCGTCGTTGTAAGGGAGGAGGTCATTATGCGAGAGAATGCAAATCTTCGCGTGTGATGATTGCTACCGCGGATGGTGGATATGAGTCCGCTAGTGACTATGATGAGGAGACTTTGGCTCTTATTACACGTGAAGAACATGGTGGAGATGATTCTGATCATGAGACGCAATACATGGCTCCTGAAGACGCTGACAGGTATGAATGTTTAGTTGCTCAACGTGTTTTGAGTGTGCAGGTCACACAAGCTGAGCAAAATCAGAGGCACAATTTGTTCCATACCAAGGGAGTTGTGAAGGAACGTTTTGTGCGCGTCATCATAGACGGAGGTAG
>NW_021171378.1:0-5231 GCF_002162155.2 Triticum dicoccoides
TTGTTTAAACTTTGTGCAGGAGTTGCAGAACTATGACTTATATAAATGCTTAAGTCCAAGCTCATCATTAAAATTGATGCTTCAAAATGATTATTTGTTCTGGATTTTCTTAAAGGCTATAAGCCACTGGGTTATAAAAATTCCGGCTTACAATGGAGGTGTATTAAATCGCCATCGGCCAAGACCCGCACGGTATTTAAACTCCGGATTTACTTGCCAATAGATAAGTCCCGAGTCGCTGCAGGCTTACGACCCGACAATTGGGGGCTACATTATTCAAGTTGAGGTTACATCAAATATGCAAGTCCCATGTCACTGCCAGCATGCACCATGTCACTTGGGGGCTAATGCAAAGTCATTTTTTGCTCATCTTATTGAAGACCCGACTCATCACATTGTAATGAGCTGGCCCTTGGGGGCTACCAATGGCTCCTGTCAAAAGTTCAAGGTACACAAGTCTTAATCCATTATATTGAAAGGTCCACTACTCAATTGGTAAAGCACAAAGATCTTAACCTTGTGGACGTGGGTTCAAGTCCCATGATGGGGGTTACATCATATGATGTTCTTTTCAAAGAAGTATAGATAAAGTCCTAGCTCAATATTATCATACTGGGCCGGCCCTTGGGGGCTACACTAGTTGAAATTTTACGAGCATAAGGCAATTTACAAGTCCCAGGTTGCTGCAAGCATGATAACCCGACACTTGGGGGCTACATATGTGGAAAATTCAGTTTATGACTAATGACTGAGATGAATAACCCGGATTTCTTCTCATAAGACTTGGGTGCTACATGTATTATGCATATAAAGGAGGAAAATCGTCAAATTCTCAGTTTTGAGCAAACCAGGAAGATCAATTACATGACCCGATGTCAGCAACAATTATGACTCCGCACATCTACTTATAACCGGACAATTTTGGCAATCATAAATCAGCAAGATCTACATCTTTAAGCCGGCTGAATATCAGTTGAATATTTCAAGACCGATATTTTTGTCAAGTCAGAACATTGAAGGCCGACTCAAATGGATTATTTCTTATAATATTTCTCTACAAGAGCCAATGTCAGCAAATTGGTTATGAAGCTGGCCTATTGACCAGATTTTTTAGAGGAAGTGCCTGGATTTTTTGCATTAACAAAGTTGAAACATATCTGTTAAGGAGATTTGTTATGAATTCATGGGGGTGTATCAAGAATGAAATGACAAGGACTTAAAGATGATCAGGTGCCGGCTTACAAGAATTTTTATCCCGGAGCACAACCTGTCAAAGTTGTTCTGGTGTTTATTTTGCAGGATCAGTTTAACATGGATAAATACAAATTAAACCGGGGGCTAATGTAGGTGATATACCTCGCGGTATGACCCGGCCGGACTTGGCGACTCACCAGAGACCAGGCTGGAGCTTGGCGACTCATTGGCGATCCGCCCGGACATGGCGGTTTACATGTAACCCGCCTGGACATTGTGACTCACTGGGCCGGCTTAAGAGGAAAGCATAAGGAATATTCCCTTACAAAGGAAGCAAGACTAGGACTCCACTTGTAATTGAGTAATCCTAATCCTATTATGACTAGTCATGTAACCCGCCCCTTCAACTTATATAAGGAAGGGAACGACACCCCAAAGAGGTACAAGCAAGAAAAAAATCGCTAAGGCTAGACACAACTAGAGGAAAGCCAGTTATGCAGCGTCTCCCTCATGAGCATAACGAGACCTAGCCACAAACAGCATGTAGGGCTTTTACCAAACGATGTTTCCCGCGGCCCGAAGCTATCTATGTCCTTGTCTATGTTGCGTCCCTCGATTCCTCCCAACCCCTCTCAAGGTACCACATAGATGTGTTGGCCTCACGACTAACTCCTCACACTAAGGACATCTGTCGTGACAATTCCACGACAGAGTGGCAAGAGCCTAAGCTTGGGGATGCCCAAGGCACCCCAAGGTAATATTGAAGGACAACCAAGCAACTAAGATTGGGGAAGCCCTGGAAGGCATACCCTCTTTCTTCTAACGACCATTGGTAATTTTATTACTTCGAGCTATATTTTTATTCGTCACATGATATGTGTTTTTCTTGGAGCCTCGTGCATAATATGTGTTTTTCCTTTGATTTATTTTTAGTTTGTCACAATCATCTTTTGTGGACATACCTATTTGTGAGAGCCACATATTTCTCATGATTTGTTAGAATGCTCTGTGTGCTTCATTTAAATTTTTTGAGCAAGGAAGTTGCTCTAGTGCGTCACTTAAATCTTTTTGAGCACAACAATGATTATATTCTAGAGAAATACATGCACTCTCATGCTTCTCTTATATTATTTTGAGGGTTGGTAAGATTATATTTTTTTAAGAAATACATGAAATCTCATGCTTCACTTCTTTCTTTTTTAGGGTTGATATGATTATATTTTGAAGAAATATTGCTTCACTTCTATCCCCACAGACTCTACACCGACACATCAAACACCACATGGACCTATAACGAGCTCGAGTCCGCGCTATCGAAACCAAGGTGAACTTACTCCTACTCGAGATCGATATGGATATTGAATGGAACATGGATGCGGCCTCAACAAAAAATGTTGTGTGTCATTAGGTACGAAGACGAAAACCACCAAGTAGCCGAGGGACACCCCGGAGAATTAGGATAAGCAACCCAAGGCCAGGAAAAAGAGGGAGGAGACGAACAAGTTCAATACAGCACCTCCCAGGCGACCCCGTGCCCCCGCCAAGACCTCGTGCGCATGAGCCTCCCAGAAGGCAAGTATAACTGAGATGCGCATCACCGTGCGCACAACCTCCAGATCCCGTGCGCACGGGCCTTGGCAACTGTAGACCCTGTGTGGAAGGGATTGTACCATGCACATGGGCCTAACTTACCCCATGCACACGGGCCTCCCAGGTTTCGGCCAAGGTCGCCCTGTCTTGCCTCCCAAGTCATCCCCTACCTCCCTCTAGCTATATATTTTGGGTCTAAGTCATTTGTTAAGGTCGCAAAGTATATTTGTGATATTGTGAGAGCTCTACTCGTCTACCACTCCCCTTGGATATCAAGACCTCCGAGGAGAAGATCCTAAGTGGATACCATCATCAAGACCTGACCTCCTTAGGAGTGGGAGTATCTTTAACTCAGTGATTGTTTCCTTGGATTGTTATTGTACCTTCTGGATCCATGCGTTTGGTATTCTAGTGAATATGTAATTGGGTTTTGTTTGAGTGAAATTCTATTGTGTACTTGTTGTTCATCCCCCCCCCATCCAAGTGTGAAAAGATCTCCACTTACGGTTCCACCCTACAATATATTTGTATCGTGAGCAAGGTTGATTCCAATCTTGGAGTCATTGCCCCCCATATTGTTGCCTAATTTTGTTGCTTTTTGTGCCAATTCAAAAACACCCACCAAAAATAGCGCCAAAATGTTTCTTATTGTTTGTTGGATCTTGTGAGATTTTGTTTATTTGGTCCACGAATTTCGTGTTTGACAAGTGGATCTAGCCCTTCCAACATCCCCTATCCATCCCACCAATGATTTTGGCCGAATTTTGGTGATTATCCATGGCTCCGGGTGTGTTCTTGCATAGTCAAAACACCCCGTGCGCACGCGCCATCGGGACCCCATGCCCATGGCACCGCATGTACACAGGCGCCACTTACCCCATGCACACGACCCGTCCTGTACAGTTCGGCCTCAGCCCATTTTGCAGCTTTTTACCAATCCACCACTGCCATTTGCCTTTCGCATTACTTCCCGTTGGTGTTTGAGATTTTTGGTTGTGGTTCACCGTGTCCTAAGGTGTCTCGGCTACTCAGGGACAGTTCGAGTTCGATATCACCGTCACTCATCATCGCCTGGACTCCAATCGACAACAAACATTTCATCTTCATACCAACCGTAAGCAAGGAAGGTAACCTCACGAAATCTTGTACCCATCCCTTGCCATTGCATTCAAAACCTCGAGCCATTTTGTGTCAGTTATCCATCAAGACTAGCGAGTTGAGAATTGCCAGGCCACGCTCTTTGTGCACCTTTAGTGATACACCTATCCCACGTAGCTACATTTTGTGTGCAATCATCTTGATGTCATATTTTTTTCATAAGTCTCTCCCGTGCATATCATACTTCGTTGTCTCACATACAGGCTCGCGCATCAAGCATCGTGGCATAGTGAAAAAAGAGAGCTTTCAAGAAAAAGAAGAGAAACAAAGAGCTTGTAAGCAATAACATTGAGCCATTTTGCATCATTACATTACAGTGATCCATACATACTTAAGATACTTGTTATTGGAGATGACACATTACTCTCATAGGTTGGTGCACAAGTGTGTCTAGCCCATTTGAGCAACAAAGCTATTATCTCTCTAGCATCCATGCAAGAACGAGCATTTCCTGTGGTTTCACATTTGGAGCTCATTCCTTGGTTGCGCGGATCCCTTTTATCTTCTGGTGTGTGTTCCTAGTGATACTCTGGGTTTGATCTATTTGTCTTACTCGCAATTTATGCATCTTTTCAACATTTTCAATATCTTAACTAACATTTTATTGAATTATTTCTCCACTCACCCTAACCGAGATCCTCCATAAGCCTTTACTTGTAGATGTGAGTAAACAAAACCCGGTACCAATTCTACTATTTTAGCATCACATTGAGTGATACTCGATACATCCACAATATTCAGAAAAGGTAGCTAATACTGGGCAAATCCAGTGTAGGCCGATATTTCACATTTGGAGGTGAATTCCACAAAGAACACAAAAGAGCATGAGGGGAAAACACGAGGGAAAACAAGAGGAACACTCAAATCAACAAGCCTAATCACACATATGCTAGATCCTCAAACACAAAGAGTGATAGACGGGTCCAAATCCAACAAAGGACGATACAAACCTTAGCTCATTCATCTCCGTGAGGAGGACTTGAGGGGTCTTGAATCCACTAGAGAATCTTTCTCCGAAGAGGGTGCGGTCTCTCGATGGAGTCGAACCGAATGGATGAGCATAGCTATATCACTAAAAGGAGCTAAACCAATGCTAACCCAGGGAAGAGAGAGGAGGAGGATTATATATAGTCTAAGTGGACAAAGGGGTACATGGGCCTCAGGCCTGATACACTATGCATAGACAGGCGTCGGATATCTGACGGGTGTCGGTCGACGTTCACTTGCGGGCTCTGGGCGAGGGACACAGGATATCGAGACGGGGTCGGTCGTCCGGTGGCTGATGGGTG
>NW_021171379.1:0-2205 GCF_002162155.2 Triticum dicoccoides
CTATATGAGACGAATATCTGGATTAAAGGGGATTCAAATATTTAAACTGGAGATCACGACATCGATAATATCATAACGCAAATTGGTGTATCAAACAGGCATATTCATTTGAATTTGGGCACACGTGTAATGTTATATAGTTTATCAATATTGGTGATCCATATATTCTTCAATTACAAATAATGCATGGTTTATATGCAATTAATGTCTAAACGGGATTACACTATATGTTGCGTGTGTGAAACACATTATACATGTTTGAGAAGTTAAAAAAAACTCGCATGAAACACACATTAATTGGAGACAGTTAGCGAGGAATGCATACATTGGATTTCAACATAAAGTGGTTTCAAATATTTGAAAAACCAAATTGATGGATACAACCTTATGAATCTGAGATCATGCCATTTGTAAACCATATTTATGTATAAATGGTGTTGTGCTTTTGAAAGTATATATTAAAAAAATGATGTATATAGAATGTAATTCCAACTGAAAATGGATCCCGCCCGAAAAAAAATAGTAGATTACAAACGGGATTCGAATTGAGTTGGCACGGTAAACGTGCATTGTGCAAAATTTGAACGAAGCGGGGAAAGTCGCAGTAACCGCCCGAAACCAAAATCTGCGAGATGGAAATCACTACTGCCTATCCCTGCCATGCAAAGCCTATCTGCTAGATTTCTATACGTTTCGATAGGGGTAGGTTTGTAATTTCACCCAAACGTGACGTAACCGCCTCT
The DNA here is from genome assembly GCF_002162155.2 of Triticum dicoccoides. Taxonomy (NCBI): domain Eukaryota; kingdom Viridiplantae; phylum Streptophyta; class Magnoliopsida; order Poales; family Poaceae; genus Triticum; species Triticum dicoccoides. Next base: position 744 of record NW_021171379.1, read on the forward strand.
CACACGGATTCATACACGGTGGGCGCCAAAACACAGTGTGCGCTCGGCCGAAATCGACTCCCTCCCCGATTCATATTCATACACGGTGGGCGCCGAAAACATACTCTCGTCGGCAAATATTCGGTGTATGCGAGATTACCGTCCTATCCCCAACCGACTAATGTTGCTGTGATGTAGTAGAAATTTGAAACGGGGGCTAAGTTTGTAAATTTCCTCGCATTTGATACAAGCGCGCCCTGAATACATGGTTCCCCCCCCTTCCTCTCTACCTCCCTTTTCCCCATTCGTACTCCGTGGACGCCAAAACACCCTCTCCACCCCACCCTCCTCCGTCCGCCACCGTCCGCCACCCCATCCACCGCTGTCCTCCTCCACCATGCCGGAGCTGATACCCCGACGCCGCCGTCCATTACAAGAGATCGACATCTCTCATCCACGCCTTCGGACCGGGATCCTTGCATCCCGTCCTCTGGCTTCATCCCCGCCGTCATCCACCTTGCCGGCGCCGCTCCTACGACCGTCTCGTCCACCGCGCCCTGCCGCCACCGTCTACCCTCCTAGATCTGCTTCCACGCCGCCGACAGCCATCGCTACCGCAGCACCGTCAAATTATCAGCAGATGCGTACATGGCACCTCACCAGAGGCGGTACTCTTTCGTATCTTCTCAGCTTATTTATCGCAGCAAGAAAATAGATCGCCACTTCTTTACTCTGATTTCTTGTCTTGGTTGCGAAGTTGCCTTTGTCCGGTTTGCACCTTTAGATCCGCCATGGCACGCTCAACACTATACTCCCAATGCTTATGGTTTTCCCCTTATATATTCCACACTAGTTAAATCAGAGTAGACTAAATTTCAAAATTGGGTCAGTCGATTTTTCAGAGCTCGCCGGAGTTCGCCGGTGCGATCCAAGGGGCTCGGGTGGTTGTGGGGCCTCGTCGAACGAGGAAAACTCAATGCAGGTGGGGGTGGGGATGGCCGAGGAACGCAGGCGGTGGGGGCCAGTGGTCCGGCTGGCGGCCCGTGCGGTGTTCTGTATGGGAAGAATCTGAGACGAGGAAGAAGAAGGGTTAGGAGACGTAGAATCTTCATCCAACCGCCTGAAATGGTCGAGAGACAGCTGGGAGTTGCATTCTTAATACACTCTGGTTCATCATGTGTGGGCACTGCGCAACCAACATTTTATTATCCAAAATCTGCTTGCTCTTCTTTACCATGTTCGATAGTGCTGGCCTGTACGTGATCGATATGCTTTCAATTACTAGCGGCAATACAACACCATATTTTCAAGCCAGTTCCACTTTCCTGATTTATATATCGTGGTTATGGTGTACCCCTGTTATGTACACTATGAACTGCCTAGTTGCTGTGTGCTCTTGTTATCATGGTTTGGTAATAAACTCTCTATACAGTATATTATGAACCTATCATCTGCCAGCTATCCTTACTTCTGGAGCCTTTTT
>NW_021171380.1:0-1061 GCF_002162155.2 Triticum dicoccoides
TAGGATTCCATCGTTACCCCGGAGTTCTGATAACCATCGCTCTTCATGTCCTTGGCCTCGGTGTAGAATGTGTAGCCGTTGATATCGTACGCCTCATAGGTCATCAGGTTGTGCTCGGCGCCCTGTGACAAGGCGAATATGAGTTGTTCTTCCGCGGAAGAATCCTCATGTAAAGGGTACGACAGAAGCTTATGCTTGAACCAACGCGTGAAACATGAGTTGTGCTCTTTGAGTGTATCTCCGTCCGTCCTCTGTTGGCCTTGGTCATTGTACGTCTTTTTAATAAAGGTTTTGTGCTCTACCACCCAAGGATCGACCACGTCTATGTGTTGTAGCGCGACTAGGTTTGCTCTTTCAAAGTCGGCGAGTCGACCCTCGAAGTCGACATGCATTTCGCGGCGACCCTCACGGTGACCCCATCCAGCGAGCCTGCCGAGGTGCCTGTTGACGGGCAGACCAACGGGGTTCTCGATGCCTAGATAATTCGTGCAGTAGGAGATGCACTCTTCGGTCAGAAAGCCCCTGGCTATGCTTCCTTCTGGACGTGACATGTTGCGAACGTATCCTTTGATGACACCATTCATCCTTTCAAACGGCATCATGCTGTGCAGGAACGTCGGCCCGAGTTGGATGATATCGACCAGCAGATGCACCATAACGTCGAAGAATGCGGGCGGGAAGTACATCTCAAGCTCGCATAGTATCACCACGATCTCTTCCTGTAGCCTTCTGAGTTGCCTCACGCCAATCGACTTCCGAGAGATGACGTCGAAGAAGTTGCATAGGCCAAATAGCGTTTCACGGACATGCGCGTCCATGATCCCACGGATTGCAACTGGAAGTATCTGCGTCATCAGCACGTGACAGTCGTGAGACTTCATCCCGCTGAACTTCTGCTTCGCTGGGTCTAGGTATCTGCTTATCTTCCCCGCGTAACCGTAAGGAAGTTTTACTCCTAGGAGGCAGGTGAAAAACTGCTCGATCTCCTCCTGACTTAGAGTGAAGCACGCGGGAGGGTAGTCATTTCCGGTCTTCTTGGCCTTTTTGCCTTTGCGACGACT
>NW_021171381.1:0-8045 GCF_002162155.2 Triticum dicoccoides
GTCATCTTTCTTAATGTGTTACTCTGTTCTTATGAACTTAATACTCTAGATGCAAGCAGGAGTCGGTCGGTGTGTGGAGCAATAGTAGTAGATGCAGAATCGTTTCGATCTACTTGTTGTGGACGTGATGCCTATAAACATCATCATGCCTATATATTTTCATAACTATGCACTTTTCTATCAATTGCTCGACAGTAATTTGTTGAACCACCATAATACTTATGCTATCTTGAGAGAAGCCACTAGTGAAACCTATGGCCCCCGGGTCTATCTTTTATCATATAAGTTTTCCATCTACTTTTATTTGCATATTTCATTTTCCAATCTATATCATAAAAATACCAAAAATATTTATCTTATCATATTATCTCTATCAGATCTCACTTTCGCAAGTTACGTGAAGGGATTGACAACCCCTTTATCGCGTTGGTTGCGAGGTTCTTATTTGTTTGTGTAGGTGTGTGGGAGACTTTTGAGGAGCCTCCTACTGGATTGATAACTTGGTTCTCAAAAACTGAGGGAAATACTTATGCTACTTTGCTGCATCACCCTTTCCTCTTCAAGGGAAAACCAACGCAGTGCTCAAGAGGTAGCAGACGCCGGTGGGGGAAAGACGATGCGGCAGGGAGGGGATTTGGGGGAAAATGGTACGGGCGATGGAGGTGGTTGCCCCTCTTTATATGATGGGACGTTTCGGGCATGTCCATGGACACGTGCTACCCCATGACCATGCACGCATGACCGCAGTCTTGCATGCGCCCACGTATATGCCGCCCCACACATCAGAGTTAACGGTTAAAGGCATTGACCCGACGGCAACGTCCGTTATAACCTGTTTTGAGGATTTCGGGCAAGGGAGTGGGGAAAAGTGAGCAAAACTTAACCAAGTGGGGATGAATGAGTAGAGCTAAGGAACCAGGGGCACAGAAATAAAAAACCCAAAAACAAAATAGATAGAAGGCGACTATACAAATGAAAAGAAAAAATACATGAAACTAAAATGCAAGAATACTGGAAGGTCAAACAATGGCATTTTATTGGGATTTTGTAAGGTAAGCATTAATGAGTTTACAGCAGGGTCCTTTCAACAACACTGGGATCTCATCAAGGGTGATCTAGTGCCGGCGATTCTTGGTTTTTTGAATGGTGGTGAGCTACCTTATGGCTTTAACGGTATGTCTATCACACTTATACCTAAGGTACGAAATCATTAGTCCATCACTCAATACCGGCCGATTTCTCTATGTCCTGTACCCTACAAAATTGCTGCCAAGATGATTACTAACCGCTTTAAAGAGTTGATGGACACAGTTGTTAATCAGGAACAAAGTGCTTTTGTCCCTGGTCATCCTGATCACTGATAACGTGGTGGTGGCCATTGAAAGTGTCCACACAATGAGAGAAGGAAGAAGGGAAAGAATTACTTGCGTGCTATCAAATTAGACATGATGAAGGCCTATGATAGAGTTGAATGGCATTACCTGGAGGTGATCATGGTCAAGCTTGGTTTTAGTGCTCAGTTCGTGAACATGGTACTGAAGTGTGTCTCTTCTGTCCGGTTCTCGGTGAGGCTGAATGGGGAGTTGCTTCCATTCTTCACCCCGTCAAGGGGGCTGCAGCAGGGCTATCCCATGTCCCCATTCCTTTTCTTACTTTGTGCCGAAGGACTCACTTCATTGCTCAATTATTATGGTGGTATTCATATTGACAGGGGCATCCGTGTATCTTATCAGGCACCTTGGGTGAGTCATCTTCATTTTGCCAATGATAGTCTCATCTTCATCAGTGCAACATAGGAGAGTGCGGACTGGCTCAATTCAATATTATTGATATATGCTACATGCGCAGCTCAGGCAGTTAATCACGAAAAGAGTGCCATCTTTTTCTCGCCCAATACACCGCATACAAGACGAAAAGCAGTCAAGCTAATTCTTGGTGTTCATGTTGAAGCATTCAATGACAGATATCTGGGCTTACGGACTGAGGTTGGGAGAATCACTAGCGGGACTTTCGACCACATCGGGGACAGATCCAGGAGTAAAATGAATGGCTGGGTGGAGCAGCTACTAGCTTGCGTTGGGAGGGAAACGCTTGTTAAATCAGTGATCCAGGCCATCCCAACATTCAGTATGAGTTGCTTCCGTCTGACAAAGAAGGTATGCAAAGGTATCATTGCTAGTATGGACAAATTCTAGTGGAGTGGATCTCTTGATCGACGATCTATGCATTGGCTATCTTGGGAGAAATTTGCATCACCGAAGTGTCAGGGTGGAATGGCTTTCGCGACCTTGAGTTATTCAACTTGGCACTACTTGGCAAGCACGGATGGAGGTTTATTACAAACCCTAACTCTTTATGTGCCAAAGTGATGAAGGGGCGCTAATTTCCGGATTGTGATTTCATGGAGGCTTAGGTTCCACAGACGTCTTCAGCTATCTGGCGAGCTATTATCGCCGGGAGGGAAGCTCTCTGTGTTGGTCTCATTAAGAGGGTGGGGACGGCAGCACTATCTCCATTTGGGAAGATAAGTGGATCCCGGACCTCTCCTCTTTGTCCCCTACGGTGATGCCGGGAGGGACGACCCGTGCCACCGTCGAGGAGCTCATTGACCATGACAATTGGCAGCGGGAACTGATTCACAATGTGTTCATTCGACCAGATGCCGATACCATTCTGAATATCCCCTTACGCCGCGGTGGGGGTGATGACTTTCTAGCTTGGGCTTTTGAAAGAAGTGGCATCTACTTCGTAAAATCTGCAACCGTGCTCTCGTGACTCGGAAAGAGCATGCAGCTCAAGAGGAAGGAACGGTTACAGACTCCTCACAGACTAATGAACGGATGTGGAAGTCACTTTGTAAACTCAAGGTCTTACCAAAGGTACGTGTATTCTGGTGGCGGGTTATTCATCGCATTCTTCTAGACGAGTGCACTCTTCGGTATCGCCATATTAAACCTATAAGAAGATGCAATGTCTGCCATTCAATGGATGATGATCTTATGCACGCCTTTGTGCATTGCTCTCATGCCAAACTTTTCTGGGAGCAAGCCCATGGCCTCTTTAGCATTCGACGGCCGCGGTTGCATCCCGACACATTGTCTCGTGATCTCATAAGTGATGATCAATTCACGGACATTGAGAGGGCCCAAATGATCTTTGTTATGTGGGCAATTTGGCACTCGAGAAATCGGGTGACTCATGATGATGACTAGCTGGAGCCTTTTACTTCGGTGAGTCGGATTCGAGAGGACTTGGCACTGCTGGACATCCCCCGGTCTCATGTTTTTTTGCTATCAGGTCATGGATGGAGACCGTTGAATTCAGGTGTGGTTAATCAATACGGATGCAGCATTGAGTATGGGCTCTGACAAGGTGGGTGTGGACGGTGTAGCACGGTCTAACACAACCTTGTTGGGTGCTTGGAGTAAACCTCATATTGGGGTCGCGGATCCATTCATCGGTGAGATGTTGGCGCTTCAAGATGGAGTTATCTTCGCAAATCTACGGGGCTTCTCACATGTGATAATGGAACTGATTGCCTAGAGATTGTTAATCTTTGGAAAACTCCCCACACCAGTCTCTCTGTGGTGGCACCTTTACTTGTAGAAATTGGAGAGCTAGCTGCTACTTTTTCTTCTTTTGTTATTCAACATGTAAAACGAGCAGCCAATGTACCAGCCCACCTTTGTGCGAAACATGCCTGCACACTGGTGGTCACCGAGAGTTGGACTGACTCGAGACCCTCCTTCCTGCTCACTAGCCTGTTGGTTGATGATGCCAAGAGTTCTTTCGCTGAATAAAAGCTCTCAGGTTTGAACGGAAAAAAGGTAAGTTGGCTGGTTTTTCTCTTAAATTTAAGCTGGCTGGTTTTTCTCTTAAATTTAAGCTGATTTTTATGTGACATCAAACTAGTTAATTATGGTGCCTATGCCTCCTCCCCATGAAAAGGCTAGGTTTTCTATATCTCCCTCCGGCACCGCCGCTGGTCCATCTCGTCTCCGGCGGCCTTAGGACCATGGCCGCGCGGTGGATCCCGGTCCTTGCTGGTGGGAGGGCTCTGTCTCTAGATGTTCCTTCGAGTTTTGTTAGGGTTTGTGACCCATCCAGGAAAACGAGACGGTGGCGGCTTAGTGAAGATGGGAGAAGGTTCTTCCATCTAGTCTCCGTTCCGGTGGTGCGTCTAGCATCGTCGGTGGGCGTGTGGAGGTGTGTCTCTGGCGGATCCGTCCTTGGTGGATTTGCTCGAATCTTATCGTAGTTTGTCTATGTTCATGTGTCTTCAAGTTGGATCCTTCCGATCTACGCTACTCTTCAATGGTGGCGGTTGCTGTTCTATTGCACCGGTCCTATGAGGCCTTAGCACGACGACTTCCCGACTGCAAGTGTTTCCCGGCTCCGGCGAGGGAGGGGTGTTGGCGGCGGCGCAACTTTGGCTCGTTTCAATGCTTGTAGTCATCGCTAGGTGGTCCATGGATCCGGATGTAATTCTTATTATGTCTAGTGTTCGTTGTACTGCCATGATTAAAGATGAATAGATTGTGAGTTTTTTCGCTAAAAAACTAGTTAATTATGTTAATTGTGATGATCCATCTAGTTCACTAACCTCACCACCAGTTTTTCTGGAACCGTTCTCAACTCTCAAACCCTAGAGAGGAGATTTTCTGGATGCACTGCATCCCCATCTCTTGTCCAGTGGTAGGTCGCCACCTTCTCCACTGCTGATATGGGAGTGCGGGAAAGCCCTGATCTACCATATGGATCTCTAGTATTCCCCTCTTTGATGCTTTTACTGGGGTTGCGCGGCAGCGCCGTTGGTGTGGCGAATAAAGCTTCTTGCATGGGTCGATGACAGGTGGCTACTTGACCCAACGACTTGATCGATTACATGGGTCGAGTTGTCGTTTACTTCGACTCCAGCTCTTGCTTTCCATCGGTAGTGACAACCACTTGCCCACGTCGTTAACCCGGCTGGCCTATCCTAGCCCACGGTTAATCAACCAACTAATTAACATGCATGCATGCATGCATGGTTATTTGACCGTAAGATAAAATGGTAATCCTGCATGCAAGTAGCATAAATGGACACAGATGTAATTAGTCCAGGCATTCAGTGGTGGTGTAGGCTTAATTACCTACTCAGACAAGGTGATCCTTGGTGCCGGCATGAACGTGGTTTGGATTTTTGCCATCTGCTAGTACAATACCCTCCAACTCCAAATTCAACTACCAAAACTTCCAGGTCGCTGCCTCCTCTGCTCTAATGTCAACTATTCAGGCCTGGAGCTAGACGTGTTCATCAGTGGATGCTTGCATGCATGTGTTTCAGAACTATTGACCAACGTCGATGCAATCACGATTAGAAGTCAGTCATCTCGTTTACTTTTACCTGCACCAATTAAGGAACTAATTATTCTAAACCTCCACCTAAAGTTGAGACATGACTTTGTCAACAACTCCACCAGCACCCCCAACATGCATGGCCAGAAGCACCACTATAAATATCCATTGATGTTTCACTTAGAACTCACCTCATCTTGCAAGAGTACACACTTCGATAAAACACACACAATGGTTGGCACAAAGCTAGTAGCCCTCGGCTAGGTTGTCCTCTTGAGCATTGGACTGGCCAATGCTGCAAGGGTGGTTAGATTCGGCAGTGGAAGCGTCACGGGAATGGGAGCAGGAGGAGGAGAGGGTGGGGGAACTATGAGTGGTGGTGGCTCAGGTGCTGGGAGTGGAACTGGGTCTGGCATGAGTTCTAGTAGTGGTAGCCATGCAAGCGGTGGAGGTGGAGGTGGCGGCGGAGGCGGTGGCCAAAATGGTGGAACTGGATATGGTAACGGGTCTGGCTCTGACTCCGGTTCCAGTCAATATAGTCAAGGATCTTCATATCCTTATGGTGGTGGCTATGTTGGATATACTAGCGCTGGCGGTGCCGGTGGTGGTGGTGGTGGAGGGAAAGCTAGTGGTCATCAAGGATCTAGTGGATATGGGGCTGGTAGTGGCACTGGTTATGGCTCAGCTACAACTACTAACAACTGGTATAGACAAGGTAGTACAAATGCAAATGCTTGTGGAAACGGTGGTGGCAATGGCGGAGGAAGAAATGGTGGGAGTGGTGCAGGCAAAGGTGCTGGATCTGGGTATGGCAATGCCAACCCCTAGTCCCCTTCATGTGAGCAATCTAAAAAAATGGAGCCCAACCTACTGTACTGTGTCAAATTGATAGCTTTGACTCTTTTTTAATTTATTTGTTATCATCTTACATATTTTCAAATAAGGGCTTCATTGTTCTAGTGGAAAATGTACTAGTGTTTGTGATATATTACAAGAATGTTACATGGCAATGTATCACGATTAAGTTATATACCATCATTTTGGCCAATTGACATGCAATGTCAGCTCTTTGCTCGTATTATGGTGATGTAACATAAGTTGCTCACTTATGGTGAAGTACCAAAAATTATCATTTTAATGATACATGTCATTTCACGAACGACGTCAGTCATGTAACACATAACTCACATCCACCACTTCTGTTTTGCATATACTTCTCTCGATGGGTAGTGCTTCTAGGGAGTTCCAAGGCTATGAACCCCCATCATGAGACCACACCCCAATATCCTTCACATCCTCTATCACAGACACATTGCTTTGAGAGAGTGGTGATCATCACAAGCTGTACTAGGTCACACCTATCATGACTTTGTGCCATGAAGTCATGAATGATGGGAAGGTGCATGGTCTAATTTTCTTTTATTCATATTTTTATTGCATTTTCAAATTTTTTTTGTATGATCGGCTTGTTAGATTAGAAAGTTAGCTTTACAACTTTGGAACTTCGCTTATGTCGATCACAATGACGAAAATTGTTATTCGAATGTTGTGCTTTCCATTTTTTAATGAACATATCTTTTAAAGTTATGGTTGTCCAAAGTTGCTTTCTTTTGGGGTCAAAAACGTTAATTCTTTCTATGAAGTCATGTATTAATTTTTTTTAAAGCTTGTACGTTTTTTTACAGTTTTGGCTGTTCTTACACTTTCCAAAATTTGATTTCCACTCAAGATGCAAAGTTTGTTCTCCAGTCTCCAATAGTTTTTATTGAAATGTCTAGGGGCACCGAATAATTTTTCTACAAAACTATTTTTTAGCCCAAACAGGGGGTTTCATTTATTTATAATAATGTATTTGCAATCCTTCAGAAGGAGCTAAAAAATAGCAAAGGGTGCATCTAGGATCCAGATGGATTTTTTTGCGCTCCTAGCAGCTACCTGCACGAGAGCACAAGCAACCTTATTTTCTACTTCCCCCGTCCCAAAATAAGTGTCTCAAGCTTAGTACAACTTTGTACTAGGGCTAGTACAAAGTTGAGACGGTTATTTTGGGACGGATGGAGTACCTGCCGTCCCGGAAAAACGATATCATCCTCTAGACCTCCCCGTACTGGTACATTGCAACAATCTGTTGTCTCCTCCATCCTTCAGGGTATTGATGAGTGACATGCTACCAGACTCAATGACAAAAGACATAGTAGCTTCTTCCTGGAAAAGCCTAATACCCTCTGTACGCTGACCCATCCACTTCCTTAGGAGCATGACACCACCACTAGCTACCGGAACCGCCATTAGCACATGTCCCCTGCAGTTCCTTGCAACTGCCCCGAAGGCTACAAAGCATGAGGACATGTCAAAGTGGGCATCAATACTTACTTTAGTCTAACCCGGTGGTGGGGGAGATTGATACATCTCCAACATATCTATAATTTATGAAGCATTCATGCTATATTATCATGTGTTTTGAATGATTATGGGCTTTATTATACACTTTTATATTACTTTTGGGACTAACCTATTAACCGGAGGCCCAACCATATTACTGTTTTATTGCCTGTTTCAGTATTTCGAAGAAAAGGAATATCAAACAGAGTCCAAACGGAATGAAACCTTCGGCAGTGTTATTTTTAGGAAGAATGTGATCCTGGAGACTTGGAGTTCACGTTAGAAGATCCCCGAGGACTCCACGAGATAAGAGGGCGCCCCCCCCC
>NW_021171382.1:0-1022 GCF_002162155.2 Triticum dicoccoides
GAGTGGACTCCACAATGTGAGCACAGCTTTCAGGAACTGAAAAGACGCCTGACTTCTGCTCCCGTACTGGTACCGCCAGACTTCTCCAAGGACTTTGTTATCTACTGCGACGCCTCGCGACAAGGACTAGGTTGCATTCTCATGCAAGATCGACACGTAATTGCCTACGCTTCACGGCAACTGCACCCACATGAGGAGAATTATCCCACTCATGATCTAGAGCTTGCAGCCGTAGTCTATGCACTTAAGACCTGGCGACATTACCTCCTCGGTAATCGTTGCGAAATTTTCACTGATCACCAAAGTCTGAAGTACATTTTCACCCAACCGGATCTGAATCTCAGGCAAAGACGTTGGGTTGAATTGATCACAGACTTCGACTTAGGAATAACCTACACCCCAGGGAAAGCCAACGTCATGGCTGATGCGCTAAGTCGTAAATCCTATTGTAACAATCTGATGTTACAACAAAGTCAACCGCTTCTCCATGAGGAATTTCGGAAGCTTAACCTTCACATTGTTCCTCAAGGATTTCTTTCCACCTTGGTGGCAAAACCTACCCTTACGGATCAGATTATCATAGCACAGAAGGTAGATCCGGGAATCTCCCGCATCAAGAGAAACATTCAGAAAGGAATTGCGAATTGCTTCTCCATTAACGATCAAGGGGTCGTATACTTCGGAAATCGACTAGTGGTTCCCAAAGTGCGAAACCTGAGGCGATTGATCCTTAAGGAAGCTCATGAATCTCCTCTCACCATTCATCCCGGTAGCACTAAGATGTATCAGGACCTACGCCAGAGGTTCTGGTGGACTAGGATGAAGAGAGAAATTGCTCAGTATATTGCAAATTGCGACGTCTGTCGTCGTGTAAAAGCAGAGCATCAACGGCCTGCTGGCACCCTTCAACCCCTAGCTATTCCTGAATGGAAATGGGATAAAATTGGCATGGATTTCATTACCGGTTTTCCCAGGACCAAGAGAGGGAATAATGCTATTTTCGTCGTGGTCGATCGTCTTTC
>NW_021171383.1:0-1987 GCF_002162155.2 Triticum dicoccoides
AGTTGGATACTCGGAGATATCCTCGGAGGCAGAACCTACCACGAAGGATACACAGAACATAATCAACACATGACAATATGCAACAATATGATGCATGCTATGACATGGCAAAATGATGTGTCCTGCCTAATGCAATGTGAAACAAGTTGAAATGGGTCCATTTGAACCAAAGATTCAAATGGAAGTTAAAGTTCTTATGCATAAAAAGTGTATTAGCTTGTTTCACCTAAACAGCAAGGTTAAAGTGGTTTGTCATGCATGAAACCATTACAGATGGATAGATTGAATTTTTTTGATCATTTTTCATATATAAATTGTTTGATTTGGAGCTATGGTTGATTTCTATGATTTTTAGAAGTTTTGGCTATTTTCTGGAATTTCCTATATAAAAATAAATCCAGAAAAAGAATAATTGCGTCAGCATTGCGTCACTGTGACATCAGCGAGTCAAAGGCGCCAGAGCCAGTCAAACCTGACTGGTGGGTGAAAGTGCATTATATCGACTAGAGGGGGGGTGAATAGGCGATTTTTATGAAAGTCTTCAAAACATGGAAGTTATGAAGACAAACAGCTGAGATATGCCTATTACTATGCAGCAGAAGTTAGATTACACTAGACAAGCCATGGTCAAGTATTCAATAGAGTGAAAGCACAATGACAAGTAGCTGCAGAGGGGTTAGTTACCACATCAACAGTTGAAGATATTGCAACAGCAGTAGCAGTGGAACATTCAGCAACAGAAGTAGCATTATTATGCTCAATGCATTTAAGACATGGTGGTTCAAATCCTTCCTGAGCGGAACTGATCTGTTCGGCGCGAAGTGACTCGTTTTCCTTTTGAAGATCTTCATGAGCCGCTCTCAATTTCTCAAGTTCTTGTTTCCTTTGAAGATAATCATAGGAAAGCTTTTCATGAGTTGTTGAGAGAGTATCATGACGATCTTCAAGTTCCTGATACTTAACGTGAAGATTTTTTATTTCTTCAATTAAGGATTCAGATCGGGTCATTTCAGCACCCAACAGATCATCGCTTCTGTCTAACAGTTTTTGAATATGTTCCATGGCTTTCTGTTGTTCAGTTGCAATTTTAGCAAGTGTTTTGTAACTGGGTTTTGAATCACAATCAGAGTCATCGTCACTAGATGTTTGATAGTGAGTAGTGCGTTTGTTTACCTTGGCACCGCGTGCCATGAAGCAGTAGGTAGGAGTGGAGTAGTCCTTTTCATTTGCATCGGTGTTGGTGATGAGGTCATTGTCTTCAGTGTCTAAGATGGACTTGGCGACGTATGCTATAGCCAGACTTGCAATGCCAGAATCAGACTCCTCCTCAGACTCCACCTCTGCCTCCTCAGAAGCGGACTCCTCCTTTGAATCCATTTCCTTGCCAACAAATGCACGTGCCTTCCCAGATGAGCTCTTCTTGTGTGATGAAGACTTTGAGGAAGACTTGGAAGAAGACTTTGTGTATTTCTTCTTATTCTTGTCATCAGAGTCATATTCCTTGCTCTTCTTCTTCTTTCTGTTCTCATTGTCCCACTGTGGACACTTAGAGATGAAGTGTCCAGTTTTCTTGCACTTGTGGTATGTTTTCTTCTTGTAGTCATGAGCAGAAGCTTCATTATTCTTTGAGCTTGATACTGAAGACTTTCTGAAGCCTTTCTTCTTGGTGAATTTTTGGAACTTCTTCACTAGCATTGCAAGTTCCCTTCCAATGTCTTCAGGATCATCAGAACTGCTGTCAGATTCTTCTTCAGATGAGGAAACAGCTTTTGCCTTCAAAGCACGAGTTTGCCCATAGTTTGGACCGTAGATATCTCTTTTCTCAGAAAGCTGAAACTCATGTGTGTTGAGCCTCTCAAGTATGTCAGATGGATCGAGTGTCTTGAAATCAGGACGTTCTTGAATCATCAGGGCTAGGATGTCAAACGAACTATCAAGTGATCTCAGCAGCGTCTTGACGACTTCATGTTTGGTGATCTCAGTAGCG
>NW_021171384.1:0-1987 GCF_002162155.2 Triticum dicoccoides
AGTTGGATACTCGGAGATATCCTCGGAGGCAGAACCTACCACGAAGGATACACAGAACATAATCAACACATGACAATATGCAACAATATGATGCATGCTATGACATGGCAAAATGATGTGTCCTGCCTAATGCAATGTGAAACAAGTTGAAATGGGTCCATTTGAACCAAAGATTCAAATGGAAGTTAAAGTTCTTATGCATAAAAAGTGTATTAGCTTGTTTCACCTAAACAGCAAGGTTAAAGTGGTTTGTCATGCATGAAACCATTACAGATGGATAGATTGAATTTTTTTGATCATTTTTCATATATAAATTGTTTGATTTGGAGCTATGGTTGATTTCTATGATTTTTAGAAGTTTTGGCTATTTTCTGGAATTTCCTATATAAAAATAAATCCAGAAAAAGAATAATTGCGTCAGCATTGCGCCACTGTGACATCAGCGAGTCAAAGGCGCCAGAGCCAGCCAAACCTGACTGGTGGGTGAAAGTGCATTATATCGACTAGAGGGGGGGTGAATAGGCGATTTTTATGAAAGTCTTCAAAACATGGAAGTTATGAAGACAAACAGCTGAGATATGCCTATTACTATGCAGCAGAAGTTAGATTACACTAGACAAGCCATGGTCAAGTATTCAATAGAGTGAAAGCACAATGACAAGTAGCTGCAGAGGGGTTAGTTACCACATCAACAGTTGAAGATATTGCAACAGCAGTAGCAGTGGAACATTCAGCAACAGAAGTAGCATTATTATGCTCAATGCATTTAAGACATGGTGGTTCAAATCCTTCCTGAGCGGAACTGATCTGTTCGGCGCGAAGTGACTCGTTTTCCTTTTGAAGATCTTCATGAGCCGCTCTCAATTTCTCAAGTTCTTGTTTCCTTTGAAGATAATCATAGGAAAGCTTTTCATGAGTTGTTGAGAGAGTATCATGACGATCTTCAAGTTCCTGATACTTAACGTGAAGATTTTTTATTTCTTCAATTAAGGATTCAGATCGGGTCATTTCAGCACCCAACAGATCATCGCTTCTGTCTAACAGTTTTTGAATATGTTCCATGGCTTTCTGTTGTTCAGTTGCAATTTTAGCAAGTGTTTTGTAACTGGGTTTTGAATCACAATCAGAGTCATCGTCACTAGATGTTTGATAGTGAGTAGTGCGTTTGTTTACCTTGGCACCGCGTGCCATGAAGCAGTAGGTAGGAGTGGAGTAGTCCTTTTCATTTGCATCGGTGTTGGTGATGAGGTCATTGTCTTCAGTGTCTAAGATGGACTTGGCGACGTATGCTATAGCCAGACTTGCAATGCCAGAATCAGACTCCTCCTCAGACTCCACCTCTGCCTCCTCAGAAGCGGACTCCTCCTTTGAATCCATTTCCTTGCCAACAAATGCACGTGCCTTCCCAGATGAGCTCTTCTTGTGTGATGAAGACTTTGAGGAAGACTTGGAAGAAGACTTTGTGTATTTCTTCTTATTCTTGTCATCAGAGTCATATTCCTTGCTCTTCTTCTTCTTTCTGTTCTCATTGTCCCACTGTGGACACTTAGAGATGAAGTGTCCAGTTTTCTTGCACTTGTGGTATGTTTTCTTCTTGTAGTCATGAGCAGAAGCTTCATTATTCTTTGAGCTTGATACTGAAGACTTTCTGAAGCCTTTCTTCTTGGTGAATTTTTGGAACTTCTTCACTAGCATTGCAAGTTCCCTTCCAATGTCTTCAGGATCATCAGAACTGCTGTCAGATTCTTCTTCAGATGAGGAAACAGCTTTTGCCTTCAAAGCACGAGTTTGCCCATAGTTTGGACCGTAGATATCTCTTTTCTCAGAAAGCTGAAACTCATGTGTGTTGAGCCTCTCAAGTATGTCAGATGGATCGAGTGTCTTGAAATCAGGACGTTCTTGAATCATCAGGGCTAGGATGTCAAACGAACTATCAAGTGATCTCAGCAGCGTCTTGACGACTTCATGTTTGGTGATCTCAGTAGCG
>NW_021171385.1:0-585 GCF_002162155.2 Triticum dicoccoides
CCTACTCAACCGCCGTCGCCGACCCCCCGCACCCCGCGCACCGTCTTATAAAAAAATAAGTATCAAACAGCTTTTTAAATGCTACTGTCTTATAAAAAATATTACTGTTATTATTTAAACAAGTTTGAACATATTTAAACACAAATAAGTATCAAACAGCTTTTTAAATGCTAAAAAAATTTGTGGAGCCTGGGAGTCGAACCCAGGACCTCCTGGTGTGAGAACTGGCTGCTGACCAGTCGAGCTAGTAGAGGGGACTTGATGTGCATTAGTTCTGGTGGTACATAACCTGTTGGCTCGAGTTGAAATAAAAAAAATACTAATGGCGCACCACGGTGAGGTGCGCCATTAGTATGGATATGCTAATGGCGCACCACGGTGAGGTGCGCCATTAGTATTGTGCCCGATCCCCCCTTCCCTCTCCCCCTTCGCCCGATCCCCCCTCCCTCTCCCCCTCGCCAGTTCCCTCTCCCTCTCGATCCACCGCCGCCGCCGCCGCTGCCCTGACCCACTGCTCGCCCTCGCCCTCGCCCTCTCCCTCCCTCGCCCTCTCCTCGCCTTCCCTCTCCCTCGCCCTCTCCCTCG